>NW_024354875.1:5145618-5267032 GCF_902729225.1 Pteropus medius
AAGAAAGAAAGAAAGAAAGAAAGAAAGAAAGAAAGAAAGAAAGAAAGTAAGAAAGAAAGAAAGAAAGAAAGTAAGTTAGCTCTTGAGAAAACTGTGTTCTCAGCAAAGACAGTGCCTCTAAATCCTTGACAAGAAATACTTCCATGAACAATGGACTTTCCTTAAAATTTTACTGTCCCTCCTAAACCCCCAGCACTTTCAATTAGGTGACCTAACTTTGGAGGCAAAGGGGAAGAGCCAAGCTGTGAGACTCAAAGCAAGCAGGCAAGAAAGCTGGGGACTGCTGATGAATCACTGTGTATTCTGAAAGAGTGAGGTCATGCATTTTTTCCCATGAATAGTTATCTCCCTTTTTACTATGAGCTACATCATCCATTTTATTTGGGATTATTTTGTTTGGGTGTCAGGGATATTTGTTCCTGTGACCACCCTCCCCCCATAGAAACCGACATTTTATCTATAAACACAAGACACTGTACCCTTGGAAGCAGGTAGCCCCAGTGCTGCTCAGCTGTTGTCCTTGACCTTAAGAGAACTTTTATTTTTCTCTCTACTTCTCAGCCCGGATTCTATTTTCATGCCAACGTGACATTGTGGCCTTTCTTATTAAAGGTTTGCCAGTCGTGCTGAACTCACCAAGTTGTAGCAAACTATTTGGTATATATTCAATGTATGTGATGTTGAACTGCAAGAAATTACTTTTGTCAAATACATTGCCCTTGATACTGCAAACAGCTTGATCTAAACCAGATTATGCATAAAAGCGTGTGTGCATGTTGCTATTAAGAAACGTTAATAATAGGAAGATCTGTCAAGTTTTTTTAGGTTAAGCTTTAGATTTAAAATAGAAGCAAAGAAAAACAAAGTGATTTGTTCAATAAAAAGTAGTAGTTATTCTGCATTTTTATCAGCAAGTGTGTTACTTTTAAAAAATTACAGAATACTTAGAATTTGCCTCTATTTTAATTTGGAGATGAGAAAGGTACAAACATGAACAAAATAAATAAATTAAACATGATAATAATTATCTGTTTCTGAAAAGAAATCCAGCCCCTGGATTCTGCTAATAGTCACTAGATGTTAGTATTATCAAGGTCATATAATGATGCCATGAATAGTTTTGTTTGACTTTGGTTTGTTTTTTTTTGGAGGGAGGTGTAGTTTTAGTATTATAAACATCAAAGTGTCTTTATTTCTGTGACTTAAAATGAACCAGATTAAAATACTTGTGATGACAATTGTACATGAATATATATTTTTCTCATCGTGCTTTAATTCAATCAGTTTTGAAATGTCTATTCTACACCATCAAGCAAAGCAAAACCCGAGAAACACCTCCATTTTTAATAAACAATGCTAAAGGTGAAGTTTTTCACTAATATCTGAGAAAATGCTATTATCTCTGTGATATACCAAAAACAAAAGTCTGAAAAGATGGGTTCAGATATTTTCATGTTCTACAGGAATAAGTGATTAAAATAATTAGAATTTTTAAAATTGCTTTCAACATTAAATAGAAATTAATGAAGTTTTCCGTTAAAGTCATTTAACTTCTAATTACCTCATTGTTCTAGATGTCCTCCGTATTCTGGTCCATGTACCAGCTTTCTCTATTCTGCCTTATACTGTGGAAGATTGACCTCTATAGATCGCTTCATTGAGCTACCTTGACCTCCCAGTGTGTTGGGCCAATGGGAAGAGAGTGTCTCTTTCACAGCAACTCTCTCCTTGCTAAGTGGCCACAGCTTGGCTGTGCCATCTAACAAAGGCCAAAGTTCTTCTCAGGCGGTCGTGTTCATACACAGACCTTCTCTGTGTTCTGGGAACCCATTTCTTTATTTAAGGCCAAGGAATGGTAACAGATCCCCAGACCTGTTCGTTCCTTGTGTGCTGATCTATCCCTTGTTGGTTCCGTTAAGCCCTGCCACACTACTTGTAAAGAAAGGAGTATCTTTATTAAAACTCCTCAATTACATCATTAGAACGATCTGTTTCTATCAGAACCCTAACATGGCATATGCATGACTCTTTGAATCATGTTCAATCATCCTTTTTACAGAGTTCTAAAAAATTATAAACTTTGCAGCAGCTCACTTATTATCATCATAATAGTTTTAAAAAGAAGATTTTATTGTTTTGGTTAGAGAAGAAAGTTAAATGTCTATGGATTAGAGTTATAAAAGCAATGACATCCAACTATCTCCAAAATCCATAATTTACTTAGACCAGCTAGCCTTTCAATGAGTTCAAAGTATTGGCTTCATGTGGAACGTAAGAAGTGTTTTCTTCATTGCTATAATCCAAGCAGCTAGCAAGGGTTGCCTCATGGTAGACTTTTAATAAATTTTTATGTGTTGAATTTATAAGAAAATCAAAGCTTATTTCATTTTCTGATATAATGGAAAAGGGACATGTAAAAGTTTAAAGTCTGATAACTAATTTAAATGCTATAATGATTCTTTTTAAATTAAATTATATTTACCTGAGATATAAATATGTGTATCTATAATTATTATTACATTAGTAACAGATAAGAATTTAATTGAACTATTCTGATTAGGGTATTAAATTTAAATACACCTACTTTAATTTCCAGAATAGAATAATAAAATCTTATACTTGGAAAGGCTCTATGAGAACTCTAGCCTGACACTCATCCTTTAGAATTTGAAAACTGAGACCAAGATAATCTAAGTGAATCATCCACAAGTGATATACAATTGATTCGAAATTTAAGTGACCTCCCAGTTTTGTAGGCACCCATAAGTTCCTGGATTTTGATACAAAATCTGTTTGCGAATTACAGCTGTTCCATAGACGAAGCATTCAGAATATGCTTGGAAAAGTTGGTATCATTTGGGTAAAAGGTAACTTTGAAGCTACTAGAATATCATCCTGTGCAAGGGAAGGGATAAGGGGCCGGGGAGTTGGCTTAACATCCTTACTTTTTGGGATCTACAGAGCACTGGCTGATTCTTGGCTAGATTTCTAAAAATTTTAAGGGCTGATTGATTCCCTGTATCCTGCTATCAGGTTAGTTGGGGGCTTCAAATGAGGTGGAGCTAACGCAGAGGATCTCCAGAATAATATCATTCAGGGGTAAGACAAAGGCTTACCTTCTTGCTGCTCATTCTATTTCTCTTCTCCTTGTTCCTCCTTTTCTTTTATATATCCCTAATCTCATGGCCTTTTCCCACTAAATTCTCTCAGTTCCTCTCTATCTCTCTTCTCACTGGTGTCTTACTACTGAATAGTAACTTATCAAAGCCATACCAGCCTTCCTTCCATGAATAATGTTGACTCTATCAATTTCTTTAAATGGTAAATTGACAAATAGAATTCGATATATTTCAACCAACTCTTGTTGAAAGTCGAACAATGTTCTTAGGAATAAGTTACAATTGCTGAGCTCAATGATCTTAAAATCTGAACAGAGGCTCCTATTGGAGGAGGTCATTGAGAGGGCATGACTACCATTTGACCTGAGAGCTGGACCCACACAATCAGAAGCTCCATACCTCATCCCCTACCCTCGGAATGTACATCCTACCTACTATTCTCATAATGGCAACTATTTCAAGGATGTAGCCTTGAAAGAATAAGGTGTTGTTGAGACTCTCTGAACTGAATATGTGACAACTCAGTTAAGGCCCCTATATGAACTTTTAAGATTCTAGCAGGCAGGTGTAGAGATCTACTTGTCTTGCAGTAGCCCAAGACAAATCTTGTATGTTAGTTTCCTTGCTTATAAAACCTGCCAACTACCCATCTGGAATTGTCTGCCTCTGTGTCCTATCTTTCCTTGCCCTCCGCGTACAAAGACCAGTTTCAGATTTCACCCGGGGAAGTCCTGAGGCTGCAAACCAACAGCTTGAGACAAACAAGCAAATAATGGTTTCTCAATTTCCAGAAGTAGGGACAGACTTGATCCTGTCTACCTGAGTAAACTGGAATAGGCATCAGGAAGTAGGTAATATTTGAACTGAAAAACAACTTACTGCAATAGGTAAATATGGGTGGAGATTTGAGATTGTTTTATAACTATTAGAAGAAGAGAAAGCTAGGTAAGGAGATGAAATTAACCTGGGGAGAGCCTTGCATGCAAGGCAAAAGTCATTCTAAACATTTTTTAGATACACAGGGCCCAAAATAAAACAAAACAAACAAAAGAACCTTAAGATGTAGAAACCAAAGCATAGTACAATAAAATTCTACAAATTAAAAAAACAAAACAAAACATATTTTAAGTAAATAGGCAAGAAAATAATCGAATTGTGCTCACCTTTCACTCACTAATTTTTTTCTGCTTTTGCCAGTCTATTTCGGGGACAGGAAGGATATTCCTTTGTCCCTCTCTCTCTCACACTTTAGAGAAATCTAGATTTTGTGATAGAAAGTCCATATATCTAAACACACCCAAGTGACTATCTTTTATTCTACTTTGAAGTAGTTAGAATATTATTTCTAAACCATTTTAGGTTATCTCTCTTCCCATTCCCCTTACATGCTAAATATTATCATAGTATTTGCATATATAATATATTAATCTATATAAAATATGGTACTGGGAAACACTGGTACTAATAGAAATATTTACGAGACATTTATTTCTCATTACTTATGTTCAAAAATCTTAAATTCCTGTTTTTGCCCATGGCCAAAATGTTTCTTAATCTCTCAAGAAGTGAAACTATTGCTTTTGCTTCTCATTGAACTTGTAAAAATTAGTTTTCCTAGGCTAAAGTCATCATTGTCTTTCTATAAGTCATATTTTAAAGATATATATTAACATGTTGAATTCCATACCTCCTCTACTGGGATTTATGTGGTATGAATTATTTTTGAAGTGAAAAAGAAAGCTGTTAAAATGGGATGATGACCATTGTCTTAAATATCATTTTCCCAGCATCAAGGGTTACACCTGGAAACTGTTCATCATAGCCAAAAAGTCAGGGCCTCCTCGGGATGTGTCTCATCAGAATGACTAATACAAAGCCATTTTTCTCATAAATCTGCCTATTCTCCCACCATCTGTTATTTGCATTTTTCCAGAAAGTTAAAAAAAATTACTGATGGAATGTTTTGACCTAACTGCAGTTAAATTCACATTTATTCTCTTAGTTCCCAAGATGACATTTCAGCCAAGCCTATAGTGGGGTATTGCATCAGAATATCTGCTACAGTGGGAATTCCAGGTGAGACATCTAGAGGCAAAAGGGAGAACTGCTTAAAAATTAAACCATCATTAGTAGTATTTTGCTTCAAACCAATGTTGAGTTAAAAAAAAAAAGTTGAATTAAAAAAATCCTAACAGTTTGTCTACTCATTGCTGAATATCAAGTCATAAACTCTCACATGCTTTAATGTGTGGTGTGTCAGACCTGTAACAGTTTTCTTGGATTTGCAATGAATTACTAAAATGTCTTATATAGTTTTTATACTATCAACACCAAAGAAAATTCCTATTGTCGATTTAATGAAAGTACGTACTTATAGAATACATGTTTTATATTATGTCTGGACAAACAGATAGACATTTAGCTTGGACAAATATAAGATAATGTCTCCTCCAAGCCGTTAATCTAGGAAATGTTTCAAGCCAGAAGGGCACATAAACATTTGTGAAAAAAAATAAAAATAATAACATTCTTTATTCTACTATATATGAGGCACTCTGCTAGGCACAGGGTGTACAGTGGTAAAAAAGTCATAGATAGTCCCAGCCATCACATAGCTTTAGTCTAGTGTGGAGAGATACAAACTTCGAAAAGCAACAACAAAAGAATGTACCATTACAAATTATAGTAAGGCTATGAAGGAAAGAAGTGTATAAACTCATGGAACCACAGACACTTATTGACAGAGGTGACTTTGAAAGTCATCTAGTGATCAAACACAATATTTCAGCATTAAAGAATATAAGGTTTAATGAGATAAAGAGATTTCTCTAAAGTCACAGAACTAGTATGTGGCACATTTCAGATTAGACATAGAGAACATTTAACTCAGTTAATTTTACCAAACTAAAATAATATTATATCAAATTAAAAGTAATTTGCCTGGCTTTGCTAGGGGAAAGTACTGATCTGAGTTCTGTAGAGAATCAAGTATCTCATGAAAATGTTTGAGCTCCTGAACGAAGCTGTTCATGAAGACATTCCTCCCTGTGGCCTTCCAGTTATTGAGATAATTTTATTATTGTTGCAATTAATTTGTTCTGGGCTTTTGACACTTGCAACTTGAAATAAATATTTGAGCAACTTACTCTGAATCTATGCTTCCTTCTCTGTTAAAAAAAAAAGAAAGAAAAATAAAGGAGGTGTAATCGAAGTAAATGGCATGCAGATAGAGCATTCTGGAATTCCACAATCTAAGACGATGCATGCCACAATTAAGCCTTAAGGCTTCATATGTAGCTGAGATTGTACTTCCAGCACTTCTCTTAGCGTTGGCTGCTCTTTCCCATGGCATTGCACCTTTATTCTGACATAGGCACTCTACAATCACTCCTTTAGAATTCACAAAATAAGTCCACTGATAAAGTTTCAATCATCTTTGAACCATTATTTTAAAAATCCCAGAGTTAAGGTTCTTCAAATACTGCCACGGCCCCTCGTAGAGTCCTGTGTGGTTCATGGATTGCCATGTGTCAACAGCATTTCCGATGCAGCTTGAGTCCTTCTCTAGTTTCCAATTTTGTGGTTTCAATCAGCAAATGTTCAAACCCTTTCTGGTATTTTCACCACAGTCGTTTTTGCTTTAGTTATCTAAGGAGTAATCTACTTGAGTTCTATTTTTCCATGAAATTCATTTTTCCAATTTGGCCTTTTTCTGGAAAACCAGAGAACATTTGAGAGATGTAAAGAATTTTTTTTTTTTACCAATTTTCACTCCAAATTGAGAATTAGCTTTAGTACAAATGGGTCTCCCAGATCATTCTTGAATCTTTAAAGTAGCTATGTTCTTCATGAACTCAAGATCCTCTGAATCCTGGAAAACATAGGAGAATGAAAGAAACAAACAAACAAGCCTCCTAGAGCTTCCTTTGTCATTCTAAGCTTCAGGAATAATATATTTCTGAGCTATCAGAAGTTGGGCCAAAGCATTTTTTGTTTCTCATAAGATGCCTAAAAAGTTACTCTATGATGTCTCTCAAAGCATAATTTACCAAAAACTTCCTTTAAACTTTATAATAAAACAATTTGCAATTGAGAGAAAAGTTTTCACAGTTCTCTGGGGAAAAAAAAAATTAGATTTGGGGATTTTTAGATTGCATAGGGGAAGCTTGCTCACCCTGTTTTAAAAAACAAAATCTAAGTCATAATAACCCTTTTATTGGTCCATAAACAATGTTTTGCATTTGTAATGTAAGAATTCAAATTACAAGTAGTGATTTTTGCAATTGCATGAGGAAACTAAAGTTCCATATCAGGTTACACCCAAGTCTAGTAGCAATTCAATTCCACATTCAATACTGATGTATAAAAAGCATCATGCTAAATCTGATAGAGGCATGGAGACAGATGAAATCTAATCATTACACCTAGCGAGTTGGCACTTTTTAAGAAGATAAAGCAAGCATAGGTGCATGTGGATGAGCTTTAGGGTGGAATAGGTTCCTACATGGTAAAGAAAGGAGATTAGAAAATATTTCCCGAAAAAAAGAAAAATCGAAGCAGATTTTTTGAACTTTGAAGCCACAAAGTTCAACATGACAATGATGATGATAATGATACATAGGACAAAAACATAATAGGCCAAAATAATAAGGAATGCTTATTAAAGTATTACAGATTCCATTAATCATCTTATGAAGATCATGTGATTTAATCCTCATAGTGACATTAAGAGAAGGTATAGTCTCCTCATTTGTAGGGACAAACACAGCAGCAGCCTAGAGTATTTGCATAACTTGCTTAGAGCCACACTGCCAGCAGTAGAAGAGGATTAGAAGCCAGACTGATCTCCCTCCAGAGCTGGAGCATTCACCTGTGTTGTGTCTCTTTGTCTTGTTCTCATGCTTCATCCTTTTTTGTGTGGCCCACACTCTGTTCTGGGTTCTGAGATCTTTAACGAAAGGAACCTGGTCCAGCTTACTACCTCTCCAACAGTCATAACAGAATTATGTTAGTGTTCTCAACGCTTATAAGGTGGAGTTGACCCAACAAGGACTAAGGTTGAGTCACCTCCACCTTAGGTCTTCCCACTGTCTGATCCTATCATGGGGCCAAAGAGGGTTCCAGGGGGCCCTGAATCCCATTGTAGGTGGGCAATTCCATTGAAAATGTGACATCTTGAAGTTCTGTCCAGAGTGTTGAGGTACTTACTACAAAATCCTTAAAGAGTAGAAATTATAAGTTGTGACTATGTTAATTTAGGTAATTTGGGAAATTTTATTTTAAGGAATGTCTTGGAAATAATCTTATTGTACTGGAGTATTCTGGTTGGAATTTTAAAAGAACAATAGATTTATTAGTTTATGAAGTTTGTCAGAATGAAATCTAGAGGCTGTCATGAGGAATCGTACTATTTGGTTTTGTTCTTCGAAGACACTGAAGGTAAAGAAGTCTCCATTTTTCCTTTAGTGGCCCCTTCCCCACGGTGACTCACCTTATTTATTGATTGCTGAAACTTGAACGTTTTTGGTATTTGTTGTTATTTTTTATAGGATTCTATTTCTTTATCATTTAATTGTTTCAGTTCGAAATTTGCCTCTGGGCCCTTTGAATTGTGACAAAACAGCTGGTACATGACAAGTTGCCAGAGTTAACAGCCGCCTGTCACACTTCATTGCCAACTGTGACAACCAGCGATAAAGGCAATCCCAGTTTTAAATGGACCCATTTCTATTACCTTAGAAAATTGTTTTCCTGCCTTTGAGCTGTCAAGAGGAAAAGAGCCTATGCCTAATTTATCATTTCTTTAATGCTTGTCTCAGATTGCCTTTTAACAATTACCAAAAGTTCATATAAATTAAAAATACAGATCTGAGAAGCATATGAAGAATAAAGCACATTCTTAAGGAACCATCTGAAAAATAAGGGAAATTTTAAGGGAAAAAAAGATGGACACCTCATTGAATAATTTTTAGGACAATGAAAAATTGTAATAAATTGAGAAAAATACTATATATGTGCATTATGAAGTAGACAATGTGGAAGAAGGTATAGAAGAAAGTGGCAACATGTTAATGGGAATTTATATTATACAGTCATATATTTTACTGCACTTCATTGTGCTTCACAGATGTTCCACTTTTTACAAATAAAAGGCAAGACTCTCCACCAGCCAGAAAATTATGACTTGCTTTATTCTGGTGGTCTGGAACCAAACTCTCAATATCTTTGTAGTATGCCTGTATTTATCTTCATATTTAAATCAAAGACTGCCATGCCTGATATCTTAAAAAATAACAAAATACATAATATACCTGACTAATCCTTTAAGATCAAAGTTTAAATTTTTTTAATATTATACATTGAGCATTTGGGATGTAACATCGAAACATATTATGTTTTTTTTTTTAAGTATGAAATAAAAATTCTACAAGAGTCCAACAGATAAAATTTATTTACTACAAAAATATCATACTAGCCTCACAACAAAGGACAGAATATAAATTAAATTTAAGCAACATAATAATAAAGCAAAAGTTGGAATTCAAATGATGTAAAAATGGAAAAAGGAGGAAAAGACAATTAGTAAATAACAAAACAAAAGAAAACTTGAATGAGATGAAAAACATATAACTAAACATATCAGTGATTTTAAAATATTCTAGTTATTTTTTAAAATTAATATCAAAAGTTTAAAAGACTCAAATTCAATCATAAAGCAAAACTCCGGTAACTGTTTAATGAACTAACCCAAAATGGCCTAAAGAAATAAATAAGACCCAAAAGGCACAGAAATACAGGAAAAAATAAAATAAATGAGCCATGATAGAAATTAGAGAGCAAAAACTTTCAATCACTAAAAGTGTTCGCCTATGCTGATAAAAGGCACATTCCACCATAATGCTATAATAGCTGTGAACATTTAAATTTTGGACGATATAAAATCAAAATGAGAGGTTTGTATGACTTTTCCTGGATCACAGAGTGTGTAAATTAGAGAATAAGAAATAAAACTACATTTCCTGGAGCTAAAATCCTGTGTTTTTTCCATGCTGATCAATTTTTCAAAATATGGTTAGTATTGGGCACCTGAAATTAGATAAATGCCATTTACATGAAGCCACATATGTGCCACTTTAAGACTTCATGTATAGCAGGTCTGGCAACCTGGGATAATTTTCAGAGATTGAAAAGACTATTATCACAAGTGGGCTCCAGTGCAAAGTATGAAAATTAAGCCTTTGAGATTCGCTTTTTTTCCCCTCTATTCCTTTTCCAACGCCCTCTCCAAATGCCTTTCCTTGTCACCAGGCTCTCCTGTGGCTAGGTGCATTTTTTAACACCATCACTGAATCCTTTCCTTTGCCTTACTCTATGAAGAAACTTTCTACTGTTTTTCTCTCCTCCAGCACACCTAGTCATGGAGGGGCTCGGAGTTGTCAGTGGAAGACACTGCACTGCTTTTGGTCCTCTGCAAATTCAAAACTTTTTACCTTTATCAGAAGGTGCAAAGGAAAGCCTGAAAAGCTGAGAAGAGAGAAGTCACCATTCCTGGTGTAGCTTAGTAAAGAACGTCACCTTTCCTGTATAAAACAACAAAAAGAGCACCCTTTATTCCATCCCCAGAATGTTCCAACAGCTAACTTTTTCAGTATCTAAAATAACAACCTCATCATCCCAGACTCCTTGACTGTTTAAGTTTGTTTTCAATGTTTTATTATATATTTGTTTCCGTTACATTATATATTTATTATTTTCGGTTGTTTGTCTTACCTGATAGAATACATACTACATGAGGGCAGGAATTGTGTCTGTTTTGTTGACTATCTCGCCAGCACCCTGGCACATAGGAGAGCCTCAAAAAATATTTCTGAAAGGAAGGATGGGAGGGAGAGAGGGTAGAGGGAGGGAGGGAGGAAGGAGGGAAGGAGGGAGGGAGGTAGGAAGGGGAAGGAGGAAGGAAAGAACATGAGATAAAACAAAATAAGAGAGAATGATAAATCTTATTTTTAGCATATCTTTTTGGAACAGGAGAAAATTCTATGCTTCCACATAAAACTAATAATCTTTATTTTTTCATAATATTTTACTGTATTTTTACAATTTGTTTTACATTTAAATATTTTTTTGCATATCTACCTAAAAAGAAATCAAAACTAAATTACTTCTATAGTTGAGATATAGCTATCCTTATTAAGCAATCAATTTCTTTTTACGTTTTTCATATGTAATGCCAAAGAATATCTCAAAAAGGTAAATTATCTTGAAACACCATAATTATTGGTATTTTTCTGCCAGATGTTTGAGCAACCACTCAGGCTTTCTATTCTTATAAACTTCCTTATTCTCATATACTTCAGTTAGCTGTGTTCATGGCATATAAGTTTATATAAAAAAAAATTGCCTCCGTATAAAGGACCAGTGAAGCGTATTGCATTTGATAGGTAGCCTTCAATTCATTTTTTAGCCATCTGTGAAATATGATAAACTTGAATTTTTATGTAGAGAGAAGTTATATTCTTGATATTTATGTATCAAAATGTCTTCCAGATACTTTATGAAATGATACGATTATTTTTTTTAGTATCTTTATTAAATATCCAATGTAATTAAATAAAAAATAATTTATTTCTACTGGAATACATCTTAAGGCATCTTTCATTAATGGATGCTCTTTGCATGGTCTATTTGGCTAAATAAGGCATTATCTATTATAATCCTTTCTATTCATGCTTCTATCTAAAGTAAATACCTAATGAAAAAAATAAAATGTTAAAAATTGCTGGGATAGTTATCATATACAGATTCATGGGAGATGGAAGAGAACCCTGAGCCCCAGATAAACAACTCAGGCCCCTCAATATCTTGATTTCATCCTGTGAGACTCTGAGCAGAGAACCCATCTAGGCTGTGCCTGGAATTCTGACCTACAAAAACAGTGAGATAATAAATGGTGTTAGATTAAGCCACTAAGTGTGTTTTAATTTGTTATACAGCAACAAATAACTAATACAAATCATCAACCATAGTATTTAGAATACCTTGTATATATGGGTTGTGACATGAAATTTCTGATGTTTGACCATTTTTGACGTGTAAAATAATGGCAATTTCATAGAGTTTAGTGAATCCTTATGCTGATTAGTTAATTCTTTATGGTTATAAGACTGAGACTCTTAGCAGCTAGAGGACACCTGTAGTTGCCTGCCACATGACTCTCTCCATAGGTAGTTCACATGGTTGTTTGTTTCTGTAGGTCCAGCAGAATTTCTGGCTTATTTTATATTCAATCTTAAATTCTCTTTCAAAGGACTTGCCTGATTAGGCTAGGCCCACCAAAGACAATGTCTCTTTTGATCAACTAAATGTCAACTGAGCAGGGACATTAATTAAATCAGCAGAATTTTTTTGCCTTTACCATGTTCTATTAGTTAGAAGAAAGTTACAAGTCTCATCCACACTAAAAAGATTAAGGTGATCAAGTAAAGGTGTGTGTCATAATTTTAAGTTACTCTTACTTGTGAACTGGTGTGGCTAAGAAAATGGTCTATAATCTATTATCCAGCTAATCAACTCTCTCTCTTTCTCTCTCTCTCTCTCTGTCCTCTCATTGTCTTGTTGCTACTTAGCTTGTGTATTGCAATAGCAGATCTCATTCTTCACTTATTCATATTCGCTATCATAGTCTGTATCAATTTTATCATTTAGATATGTTACTTTTGTCGATATACCTTCTTCTAAATGCCTGAGGCTACTTACTTATGCCCAGAGGTATTTTGTCTATTTACATGATTATGGGGCATTCTATTTTGTTCAAATTGCTTTGATGTTCTTACTTTCTTAATTCATTATTTATTTAAAAATATGTTTCAAGAACCTACTATTTTTTTAAGGGAGGACATGGATAAAGGTGTATATATTCAGGAATGGAGCTTATAAACTAGCAAGAAAGACATATTAGTCAAATAATCACACTCGAATAGATAAATTGTGACAGTGACAATGGCTACCAGAAAATAAAAAAGTACACTATTTTATATTTGGATGACTTGACCAAGTAAGGTAAGTCTGCCATATTTCCCTGAGTTAGTGATGTGATTAAGTAGAAATAAAAGTGATTAACTAGAAAGCTAGAAAATAAAACTAGAAAATAAGATTCTTTTTTACATAATCAGTTGTCTGAAATGAAGAAAGTTCTGGAGATGTGAATGAGACAGATTAAGGGCATGGGGGTGGAAGGTGTCCTAACTAGGTTAATTCTGAAGGACAGAAGTGTGGTTTCAGGAACCAGTGGGGTAGTAGAGGTACCCAAGGTGGGTAGGGAGGGGGGCACTGTAGGAAGGAAAGGGGAAGAGATGCAGATGTTTAAAATTCCACAGAATAAGTCACTGAAACTGACTACACTCAGCCTCCAGAATGGCTCACCACGGAAGGAAACCATGGCATTCTGTTGGATCTGTGTTGGAATACTTCAACACTATGGCCTTTCTAGGTAAAAGTCAGTTGCCAGGAGCATTTCTTCCAGTTGAGTACCACAACCCGGATTTGGTACTTAACATGTCCTTATCTGTCACCATTCTGAGACAGTGACTACTACCATCCTTTGTGACTTGCCAGCTTTTTAGTTGGGATTTTTAAATACCGTGAAGGAATTTTCCTGCAGCTCTAAATGTAGCACACCAAGACGTAGGGGGTTTATCAGTAAGACTCTGATAAGAAACTTTTCAGAAAATCAAAACGGAAGGAACACAGAAGTGTGATGTCAAAGATGCTCTGATATGCATCCACAAAGTGTACTTGTCTGGCTTGTTTAAAGAAAATGAAACTGCCTGCCCTCAGTGCTCCTGTGACTGTGGTGGGACTGTGGCTTTGAAAATCAATGATCACAGCTCCGCAGCGACCATGTCGTAAGAACCAGCAAGCCTGAAAAGAAAGCAACTACCTTTCCGCAAGAGAAAAAAAGAAAAAAGAAAAAATGCTGGCAATGAAGGTTTTGAATACTGAAACTGGATTCTAAATGATATGATGTAATCTGTTCCAACAGAGGTTTTAGGAACAGAAACGATTTTAATATTTCCAAGAGAGTAGACGCATGACTCCGCATGAGGTAGACTATAAATTAGTTGACTATTATGTTTTTCCACGGAAAGTTTAGATTTAGTTATCAATAACATAAAAAACAAATTAATGTATATGATAAGCCACTTTTTTCTCATTGCATTGACCTCGTTTATGGCTCCCAGTTGCCTACAATTTATAGTCACATTTCCTCAGCACGGACTCATAGCCTAACTTATTTTTCCAAGCTTCTAAAAGCCCCCAGCTACACTTATCCACTCTATACTAGCATTCCTGGTTACTTATTAGCTCTTCATATTTTGTATATTTATATCTATATCTTGATAGCATTAGCTGTGCAGTTTCTACTTTATAATATTGTCTCATCTTCTATCCTCTTCTCTATTTATACTCCAGGTCTCAAATTTCAGGTTTCTACCTTGGGTTAGGTCCCTAATTCACCACTGTCTGTATAATCATTCTCTATACCACTGTCATTGTGTATGTTAGATATCTGCATACCTCTCACAAAAGCAAGGACTATATTTTACTCATCTTCTAATCATTGATTATAACCACAATGCATACACAAACACATGGAATGAAATGGGTATTTTGAAATAGGTGCTTAATTATACATGCATACTCAATATGCATACTGAAAACTGCTTTCAGACCTACTCCTGTATGGCCCACGGCCGTTGTCTGGTGAGTCATGGATTCTACTGTGAAAGTCTCTTAACTTTTTCATTTTTGTTTTTTCTAATCTCACCCTCTAAGCCAAGACCTTCATAATTTTTACCTAATGACATACCCTCTTAATTAGTTTCCACGCCTTCAGGGAATCTTCTTTCCAACATGTCTTTTACAAGGTAAGCAGAGTTACTATTTTTCAATGACCTAGACATATCACTTTCTTGATCAAAAAACAACAAACAACTTGGATGTACCCTCAGCAGATATACAATCAAGAATGAAGAATGTTGATGGCTGGGGACAAAATTAACTAAAAAGTGAAAAATCGGCCTTGTTGACCATCAGCAAGAGAAAGGATAAGACTTGCTGATGACCAGGTTGCAATATTCCCATGAGAACACAAACAATGCTCCAACCGGGACACAAACAAGGCCATCCGTGCCAGCACCACAAACATGACTAAACATTTCCCCTCTTCTGACCAACTGGAGTGCTGACTGCTTCTTTTCCACCAAAATTCTAACCCCACTTTAGTTTTTTTCATTTTAGGGACACCTTTATTAAGATGCTCCGTCACCAACTAGCCCCGCTACTTGACAGTGTCCAATTCAGGACTGACCCTCGCTTCCCTAATTCCTCCTCGAACTCATCAAACGTAAACCCAACGTACTCCCCACACAGTGACTCCCAAGTTTCCTGTCCGGAGTGTGGTGTGTGGTGTGTTTCTCCATTGCTAAAGCACAAGTAACAAACTTAACTCTGTCTATGGGAGTGTCTCCTGTTGGACTTTGTTTGTTGAACCCTGACAAGACACGGTAAAATCTTTTCAGTTACCTGTTACAATGCCCTTCCTCTATTCCAGTATACTTCCCTTTCCCACAGTGAAAATTATCATTGATACTGAACGATAATACTGATGAGAGAATGTTGCTCATGGGTTTCGTTTGGAGACAGAAAAGATGGCAGATCAGTAGATCTACAGAAATAGTAAGTAAGGTATTTGAGACTCTTCTTAATTCGATCTAAACATCCACATTTCTATCCTCTGGTCCTAGATCTTAAGACATCCTCACACCAAAAGTATGCCCTTCCTCCACAATACATGTCCTTTCTTGTTATGTGACATTGGTATGCTCCTTCTCTGGTTTTCCAATTCTGTTACTAATTCTCTATGCATTAAATCTCTGTTTAAAGCCCAGCCTAGCTATTATTTCTTCTGGGATATTGTCTCCAGTTCAAACATTCAGAATGAATCACCTTCTCTTCTAGACTCACATAAGCCTTTGAACTTGTATTCGACTTAATGTGTATATATATTCATCTTCCGGTCTGGATTATGATCCCTTTGGGTTTTATAAGTCTAATTTTTAAAAAAAATCTTAATGCCTAAAACAGGGCTGCTTGATACACACATAATTGATTAGCCTTAGAGGCATTGACCCATTTAACAAAATTTTCAAGAAACTTGTTTTTAATCCAAGTTAATACTTTAAATAGTACTCGCAGATGGTTTAAAAACCAGAGGTGGTAGCTTCTCAGCCAATTTTGGGTGTGCAAGTTCCCTGAGAAGGCGGTAGACAAAAGACTGGCTCTATGGAAAGTTACCTCGCCAGGTGATCTGATTAAAAATTCCTAAGTGGGCAGGTCACGGTGGGTGGTCACGCCCCAAGAATACGACTTCTTTACTGAAAGGCTTATCGTGTCCTTCAGCAAGCCCTGGCCATCATTTCTATGCATTGAGGTTAATGCACCTTAGAAATGTTCCCTTTCAGACCCCTCCTTCCGATACATGACCACCGTGTCTGACCCCTCAAGAAAGCACAGAATCTTAACCATCCCGTAATCCTACCCCCGCTTCACTTTCTCTCACCTCCACGTTCTCTTCCTCACGTTTCCCCCTTAACTTCAAATGCATAAAGAAGCTGCAAAACCGTTATTCTCCGAAACATTTGAGATCTTGCTCCGTGTCATCTGTTATTAGTTTGGCTCAACTAAACTCTTATAAAAATTCGCTACAGCTTTGAATGTTTCTTACGTCAACAGGACCAAATTAGAGCTTCGAGTATTACCACTGAGGACCAGGGTACAGAGGAGAAGAAATTTTCTGAAAGAACAGTTCAATGGGTTGTATGGTATCTTAATATATAAACTTCTTCCACTTAGGAATATTGCTAGGGAAATAACTGCTATAGTCAGCAAAAAAAAACAACAAAAAAACAAAACAAAACTATTTGCTTTCCTAAGAAAATTGGCAATAATGTTCTTTCTCCAATCTTTCTCCACTCTTTTATCTTTCACCACTCTCGAAGTTTGAATATAAACTTGAACCACACAAAGTTTCCATTTTGAGGGGGTGTCAAAAATTGTCAAATTTCATTAGTGCTATGTGGTCTCAACCAATCCATACCTGCTAACTTTAAACTATGCTGTGACAGTTGGATTGATTAGGCTTTATCTCCCTTTTGTTTCTTTTTACTTTGAATAACATGTTCTCATCATGAAGACCGGACTTGGTTGTTCTCTATCTCCTTAGCAACAGATACACACATCACTGCATAAGGAGAATTCTTTCTCCAGATGGTGAATCCTAACATTTGTTATTTATTTTTGCTGGTTTCAAACTGAGAGTGATGTTTTCTTGACCTTGGCCTTCATTGCATTAAGAAGACTAAAACAACCAGACTGACTAAAGTACAGTTATCATCTTTAGAGAATGTTATCATATTGCTTCTGATCTATGAATACATAATTAAAGTTTAGAAATTAAATCTAACCACGATGCACAATGCACTTTGTTGCGGTGAATCCATCTTAAGATTACTGCCGACATAAAATAGTCTTTTTTTCTAAAATATCAAATTGTTCTGACTAAGAATCCTTTCACAAACATGGCAATCTCACAGCATGACACTGGGGACAGAATGGAAGACAGCTTTCGATGTGCGAATCTAACATGGTCGATAATATCAATGTTTCTTAAATTCTTTTTCCTAATAACATTTATAATGATTAAGCAGTAAAATTTAACTTTTGAAGATTTTATTTCCAAATTTTACCATCCAGGAAATATTTCCACCCTAGCAATCGATTACCATCTAGGAAATTGATGACACTTTGGTATCTTAACATTTAAAGATTTTCATTTTTTGTTTGTTTCTATTTGTCTTTCCTTTCCTCCTGGAAATCTTTGGCTCAGGCACTTCAGTTTATTTTTCCATTAGTAATTACAAGCTGAGAGTGACAGCAACATTCGCATAAGCAAGTGAGTTGGTTAAAAGAACAGGGAGTTCTAAGTCACATGTTGATGGAAAAAAGTCTGAATATACAGTACAAAGGTAAAAGGTGAAATTCTTAATTATTATGTACACACATGTGCTATGAATAATATCCCAGCTGCCCACAGACACATCAGCAGTTTTTTTAGCCTCATATATTTAAGGTGTTAGGAAATGTATGTTAACTGTTTTAAATAAAATTTTTAAAAAATAGTTTTAGATTAAAAAAATTGCAATGAGAGTACAGGTTCTCACATACCTCTCACCCAGTTTTCCTAATATTAACATATTACATTAATATTAGATATTGATCACAAGTAATGAACCAATATTTATACATTGCTTACTAAATTTTGTACTTTATTCAGATTTCCCTAGTGTTCAATTTGTATTTTTTTTTCTGTTACAGAATCCCATCCAAGATACCACATTCCATTTAGTCATCATGATCATGTCTCCCTTTGCTTTTCTTTATTGTGAGAGTTTTTAGGGCTTTCCCTGTTTTTGATGACCTTGATAGTTTTGAAGACTACTAATCAAATATTTTTTAGAATGTCACTCAATTGTGATTTATCTGCTGTTGTTCTAATGATTATGCTTCAGTGTTTCGGGGAATAAGATCACGACTGTAAAGTGTCATTCTCATCATGTCACATCAAAGGGATATACTATCGACTTGACTTATCATTATTGAGTTAACCATGACCTCCTGACTGAGGCAGAGTTTGTCAGATTTCTTCAATGTCAAATCACTCTTTTACCCCCTTTCTCTTTGGAAGGAAGTCACTAGGCGAAGCCCACGCTTAAGGAGTAGGGAAAAGTGAGGGAGGCTCCTTGAGAACAGAGTATCTACGTAAATTATTTAGAATACTTCTGCTTGGGAGATTTGCTTAATTTTCTTCATTAATTATCCTCGTCCTATAATTAAATAATCAGTCTAGACTCATGGCTATTTATTTTTACATTGGTTATAATCCAACATTACTTTTTAATTTTGTTACTAAAATTATTCCAGCTTTAGCCATTGGAAATGCTTTTCATTGTCTCCTGTGTCCCTTTGACATATGCCTTTTTAATTTTTTTTGAGCACCTCACACTTTTTGGTATTGCACCATGCTCTGTGCTCATCTTGTAGAATCTTGACTCAGCCTTAGAATCAGCCATTTCTCATAGGGTCCTTGGTTCCTTTTGTTAGAGAATAATGTTGAAAACCAAGATATGGGCACTGGATATGCTCATTATTACTGAGACATAGTTGATTTTAGGCCCTCTTAGAAGATCAAGGACATATATGTGTTATACTAATTCATATACTTACACACACTTATGAATATTTTTATATGTATATATCTTTATTTATACTAACTTAAGTGTGTTTATACTGATATCTTCAACTCTAATCTATATCATATGGCTCATTCTAGTTTCTTTTTCCCTTTGCTCATCTGGAATCTCACAATCTAACATGAGAAACTTGATTTCTACCATCCTATGTCTATGTAGTTAATCATTTAATTCTAGTATACGTGTATAGTGGTTTTAAAATTGTCAACTGATATTCTCATGGGAACAATTTACCAAATACAGTTCAGTGCTTCCATACAGTTCCCTTTGTCTTTGTTTTAAAGTTTCTATTCATTTCCAAAATCACTAGTACCCTTTTGCCCTAACTTCTTTAGAGAAGTTATTTAACACATTTGCATTATAGTTCCATATTTTTTGTCACAGTCTGAATTTCAGCCCCAGAATCCCTCAAACTACTAAATTATGTTTTAAATATGCATATATTGAGGTTCATTATTTTTACTTTCAAGTTCTGTGGGCTTTGACAAATGCCCGGTGTTATGTGCCCATCATTATGGTATCAAATGGAATAGTTTCACTGCCCTAAAGAGTCCTCTATGCTTCATCTATTAAACTCTTTGTCCTCAAACCACTGGAAACCATTGATATTTTTATTATTTCTCTAGTTTCATCTTATCCAGGATGTCTTATAAATGGAAACATACAATATACCTTTCAGACTGATTTCTTTAGCTTAGCGATTGCTTTTAAGATTTATCAAGGTTTTCGTATGGCTTGGTAGCTCATTTTTTTTTTTTAATTCCTGAATAGTACCTCATTGTATAGATGTATCACAGTTTGTTTATTCATTCACTTATAAAAAAAAACACTTTGAATAAAACTGCTACAAACACTGGTGTGTAGGATTTTTCATGAGCACAAGTTTTCACATCAGTTGGATAAATACCTAAGAATACAATTGCTAGATTTTATGGTAAGACTATATTTCATCATGTAAGAAACTGCCAAGCTGTCTTGCAAAGTGCCTGGGCCATTTTGCGTTCTACCAGAAATGAATAATAGTTACTGTTGTTCTGCGTCCTTGCTAACAATTGTTCTTGTCAAGTTTTTGGATTTAAGCCGCTCCAATAGTTTATACACCAGTATCTTGTTGTTGTTTTAATTTGCATTTCCCAAATGACAAATCATAATGAGCATTTTTTCATGTGCTTGTCATCTTTACATCTTCCTTGGTAGTGTCTGTTTAGATATTCTGCCCATTCCTTAAATTGGATTGTGTATTTTCTTATTGTTGAGTTTAAGAGTTATTTATATATTTTGGTTACAAGTCCTTTTTCAGGCATACATTCACATTTTGATAATATTTTCTCCTAGGCTGTGCCTTGTCTTCTCATTCTCATAATAGTGTCTTTCACAGATAACAATTTTTAAATTAAATAAAGCTTAATTATAATTACGTATTTATTTTGAAATATAAATATTTTAAATATTACTATTTTAAATATCTATTTTAACTTTATTTTAAATTTTATTTTATTTTTATTTTATATAAATTTTATTTTATGGATTTTGTGTCATATCTAACAACTCATCGCCAAACCTAAGGCCATCTAGATTTTATCTTGTTTTCTTCTAAAAAATATAGTTTTTACATTTATGTCTGTGATCCATTTTTAGTTAATTTTGTATAATGTGCAAAAGCTGTGTCTAAGTTCACTTTTTTTTTGAGGGGAGTGCATATGGACCTCCGATAGTCCCAACACAATTTGTGGGAGATACTATCTTTTCTCATTTGAATTGATTTGTACTTTTGTCAAAATCATTTGAATACATCTGTTTGGATTTATTGATTGGGTTCCACTGATTTAAATGTCTGTTGTTTCACTAATACCACTTTGTCCTGATTATCGTAGTTTAATAGTGTGTCTTAAAATTGAGTGCGTAAGTCTGCCAACTTTATTCCTTTTTTTTTCAATATTATGTTTGTTATTCTAGGATCTTTGCTTTTCCATATAAATTTTATAACAAGTTTTCTGATATCTACAAAATAGCTTGTAGGATATCTGGGGAGAGGGAGTGTTTTTGGCAGAAAGTAGAGCAAGACACTGAGATTAGAGAGGGATTGACATGTTCAACAAAGACAAGTGGGTTGTACAGCTGAGATGAGAGCAGGAAGAGAATGGTTGGAACTAGAATTAGGATAATAAGTAGCCAGATCTTGCACACCTGATAAAAACTTTGGATTTTACACTAAGCTGGAAACCCCTTGGAGAATTTTGAAAAAAGCGAAATGATGTGATTTAAGATCAAGGAGTATTATTCTGGTTTTAGTATGCTAGACTGTAGAGGAGCTAGGATGGATGTTATAATTCAAGGGGAAAATAAACTTGCTATGACAAAATTTTTGTGGATGAAAATACAGAAATTTGATTTTTCAGGGTCCTCAAAACTCCATTATTATTAAAGCTGCTTACTCTTGTCAAACATCCAGATAGATCTATATTTAAGATCTTTGGTAGACAGTTTCCTCACAAAGATATTACAGTGCATAAATTACTCAAATCTCTACAGATTCATTCATTCACATAACAACATACTCCATATATACTTTAATTCTTTTATTTATTTATTCATTATTTTTTAATGAAGCATATTTTATTTTGCAGAAAACTGGTGCTTGTTCTGCAAATAGAAGTGAATAAAAACAGATTTCAGTCTTCCATTGCCTCACTCGGTTGTATAGTTGACTGATGTATAAAGTATCACAATGTAAGGAAGGTGGAGGAGACTGCGTAATAGAAATAGTTATGGTGAAAGAATGAATAAAAAAAGATCACATCCTTGGGTGAGTTCAAAGGTGGCAGCTGATAGGTGTTGAAGGGTAAGTAGGTGTCTGCCCAAAGGCCAAAAAATAGTCTAGGAGCACATCTAGGCTGGAAAGATGAAAGATGATCAGTGGTTATAGTATCGTATGCTTAATTTGCATAAGGCACCATGGTGTAAATAAGAGCTGAAAACTATAGCTTTAGTTCACACCTCTCATGGGTATTTAAACCTCAATATGTCCATATCATTAGAACTAAAAGTGGTTGAGTTTGGCTTGGGGCCAGGACACTGAAAAGGAATCTCCAAGTGAGTTGCAGAGATAGACAAAGAACTGATCACTTCCTCACAAAAAGCACAAACTTCATCTTGTAAGAGATGCATAGTTGTGATAATTTTAGCAGCATTTAACACAATCATATTTACCTCAGGAGTTCTGTTCTAGGAGTAGAATGAAAAACAGTTTGGAAGGCTATGAAGCCTAAGACAAAAGAAAAAAACACCTTGAAAGCCATTTCGAGAGTCCCATCCAGAAATGGTAATTACTAGGACCAAAGAATTATTAGAGAAGGGAGTAATTGGAGATTGGATGAAATACAATTGAAGAGAGAACTGTGGGGAGAGAATAAGATTAAGAATGTTTAGGTATAGTAGGAGGACAAGGGGACAGGTCTCTAGGCAGCTACAAGAGGTTAAAAGATGGTGTAGATAAAGTGGTCACTGACCAAGGGAAGAAAATAAAGCTCACGGAGCAGATAGTGATTGTGGGAAAAGCCCAGCCAAACTCGGTTTGAACACCTCAAGTTTGAAGTACTCATACAAGAGTTTTGGCCTAGAAATACAGAAATGAAAAGATTATCTTTATGTAAATATATCCTATGAAATAAACATTTGTGGATGCCAACGTCAGTTTTTTCAGTTTTTTAGTAACTGCTGACCTTTAGGGTCCTGGGATAAGTTTAATTGCAACAGAGTTCAGTCTGTGACAGTGAGTTTTTACGGTTTTTATTTTGCCAAGCTGGGCCTCCTGGGAGGCAGGCCATGGAAATAGCCTTCTGGTAATCACTTAGGAGAAGAGATGGAGAGGGAAGGAGGGGGACATGGGAGAAGAAGGAAAGAGAGGAAGTAGCAGCCGCAGCTTACATGCAAGAAATCACATCCCTTCTCCACTGCAACATTTTCTGCTGCTTTGCCAATATCAGCCCACATCCCCAGTGACGAGATTTTTGTCCTTTATTTGTCTTTAGAGATATCTTCGTATCTTGATCAAATCTTCTATACCGGTGATGGGAAAGATGGCATGTACAAGGCGAAAGTAGTACATAGTGTCACCAGGTAGCTATGGTGAGCTGCTGTGGAAACGCGGGCTAGAGCTGGTAGCATTGGTAAGTTATGGAGCAGCTCTGATCACTCTTGAGTCCCTGTCATTCCAGAACAGGTTCTTGAATTCCAATGACAGCCTCCTATGGCTCAAATATGACAGTGGTACAACTGATAATAACAAAATGATAATGGGAATAATCTATCCCAAAAGGCAAAAACTTAAAAGTTGTTATCATCAGCAGCGACACTGAAATGTGATTCATGAACATATTGTTAGTGCCCCCCTGAGAACATGATAACAAGCTAGTTCTAATCGATGCTAAAAGAAAAAAAAGTATATAAGTTCTGGAGCATGAACATTGCCCAAAGTGGAGAAGAAATGGCAAGAGCAACAAAAGCAGCAAACAACAAACCTGGATAACTTATAGAGCTGAATACAAAAATCTATGTTAAGTTTTAAAATAGAATACAAGGCCCAGTCTACGGCCATACCACCCTGAGCAAGCCCGATCCCGTCTGATCTTGGAAGCCAAGCAGGATCAGGCCTGGTTAGTACTTGGATGGGAGACCACCTAGGAAGACCAGGTGCTGTAAGTGTAAAAAATAGAAAATAAGAGATTGGAAACTGACAAAGTCCTTGCGGTCTGTGAGGTCAACCAAGGATTTTCGCCTAAAAAAAAAAAAAAAAAAAAAAAAAGAATACAAGGCCCAGAGATTTTGCACTTAGAAAAAGTGGCTTGTATTTTGGCCCCAAGACTGCCTAAGAATATGCCTTTTTTGTTTTCCATAGCTCAGAATATTTATATTTGAACAAAATTGTCTTGTGAAGTTGAAGCCTTTGAAAGATCAATGAAATCCAGAATCAATTTTTCTGCAAGGAAAAAATGAATTTATTAGGTAGATGATGACAAGTAAGTGATGACAAGTCATTGAGTATATGCATTCCTTCTCTCTCGCTGTCACTGGCAATTTGATCATTGAGGCTGATAAAAGAGTCACTTTGAACAACAGCCATATGTTATACTGTTATACAACACTCTTTTTAAAAAAAATTAGGCTGTATTATTTTTAATTAAATGCAAAGACGCTTCCAGTCGAGTCTCCTAGAGATTTCACCCACAGCTCTGTTTGGCCACCAGGCTCTTATCTCTCTCTTCAGCAATGGTAAGGAGGATATTGTTTTCTAGGGGCAGAAAATTGCATGATTTGTTGCCTTTACCAATAACAAAAATGTTGGAGAGCTGAATGCAAAGCTGTTGCTGTTGGCATCTTTCGCATGAACCACATCAAAGGATCCAGGAACTGTGTCTCTGTGTTGGTGATCACACCAATTCTTTTAGCTTAGCACCTCCAATCACCATACATAGGTTACCAGTAGTAAACTTGATGAACTCAGTAATCTAGTCAGTCTCCAAATCATTCTGAATGATATCATTCACCTTGATGAGGGGATCAAGGTAGAAGATGGTGTGAATACCATGAGTCACTAGATTAGGGATTCCCTAGTACCCATGAAGATCTTTTTCACTGTGCACAACTTGTATTTGGCCTCTTCACATATAATACAATGAACAGCCAGGTAATCTTCACTGTCATAGCTTGGATGAAAATTCTCTCTGGTCTTGCCAATACTGATGACCTCCATAAAATCAGTAGGGTAGGTTATGTTAGTTCATAACTTGCCATAATCTTAATAAACTGCTGCACGCAGATCCTTCATTTCTCCCCTGTCAGGGCATACTTAAGAGTGTTCCTTTGGAAAGTGGTGATGGGGAGAAATTCTCTCAGTTCCTGTTGACTGGTAGATGGATGAGGAACAGACACACTGGTTAGTTTACCCAGCATCTAATGCTTTGGAGCTACTCCACACTTCCGATGCATCTTGGGACCACAAGTCTTAGCCATACTTGTTTGTCTTTTGATAAAAGGACAGTTTTATCTTATACTTTATTTCCTAGGTGACCAAATTGACTTATAAATTTTAACAATTTAATCTCCACCTGCTGTTGAGGCTAAAGAGATAATTAAAAATACCCTGGTGACACATATATTTATTGCTATTTTCAAAACTTTGAACACAACAGAAACTCTAGCTAAATTATTTTTAAAAAGAAATTTATTGAAAAGATGTGGAGAAGGCTCACAGAATCAAAGGAATAGCCAAAAATTAATTGGGCCTCAGAGAGGACAAGAGCTGGGATCTCACCCAAGATCAGGTAGCAAAAATTAATAGGTAATCTCTTAAGGACTTCAATTTTGAGAATAATCAATTTCATCCATTTATCTTCACATCTGAATTGCTTAGGTCAAGATTCAGACTGTGAGGGCAAGAGTGTGGTGAGCTGAGCTATTCACAGCCCGTTGCCTGGCTGGGCTCAGGGGCAATTTATTGATAGTCATTCAAGTGTGCATGCAATGAGGGGAAAAAAAAGTATTACATGCAGCTCTAGGAAAAAAAAAGTATTACATGCAGCATGTTTGACTTCTTTTAACTTCTCAATTTGCTGTTTTATTGTATTCTGACCATCAGCCAGTTTAGACTTTTCAAATAGAGTCCATTACTCAACCAAGATTGTTTTGACTAATTAGTCTTATCACACACTTAGTTTCTCCCCTATCTAGCTACTGAAAATCTCCAAGAATTTAACCAATTGCCAAATAATATTAGAGTTTACTTGGAAAACATTTTAATCAAACCACCTACTAAACATCTATCATATGTAAACTAGATATTATATTCAGAAGCATGACTTTTAAATTTAGTGTGCAGATACAGAATACAGATGATTTATTCAGGTAAAAAACTAAGCTATTCCAAATTGATGATAGTAAATAGATACGCTATATAGTCCATCATATTCTAGAGCTGAAATTTATTAAAACCTTACTTAAGTAGTAAAGTAGAATATATATTTGTACCATGGTAGAGACTGACTAGCTACTCTCCTAATCTAGTATTTTTCCATTTCTCTTGGGCACAGAGTTTGTCAACAGCCTGCTTTGCTGTAACATGTGGCCATGTGACTGAGTTTTGTGATGTATGTCATTTCCGTATGTCTGGCCAATGAAATCATTCCATGCTATCCTCCATCCTTCACTTCCTCCATTTTATTGATGGGTTGTGTTGGCTGTGGCAATGATCAGAAGCCACATATTTTGTACATGGTAGTGCCTCCTTCAGTCTGACTCTCTGAATGGCTCTGTGGAGAAGACGCCTTTTCCTTCTCTGCACTATAACGAATTGAACTTTATGAGTGATAATAAAACACGTCTTAGTTTTAAATAAAGAGGCAGAAGTTGTGAAGTTTCTTTGTCATCGAGTCAGCTTTAATTAATACAACTGCACACCACATAGAGGTTTGTGGGACTTAAATTAGATAGTGCATACAAAGAGATTAATGGAGTTCCCAACACATATTGAGACCTGAAATAAATGTTAATTGTTATGACTAGGAAATCTGTGTTTAATTGAACAAGAAAGAAACAAATTATATCCAATTATTTCCCAAAAGACTATTAGAACATATTTAAATACATTTTTATCTGACTTTTTTTTTTTTTTAATTTTGCATTCAGACCAAGTGCTTTTATTTACACGTATACTCCACAGGTTAAAACTTTGGAATATCAAACTGATCAGAATGATTCTTCTTTTTCCCAAATATTATCTTTGGTTATAAAGCGTTACATTTTATCCTTATAAAAGTACTTTGGGGACTATCTTACTTTTTTTTTTTCCTAATTCTATTTCTAACTAAAAGATCCAGATAGAGATTGATAATGTATCCATTAAGGGAAATGTTTGTGAAAATTAAAAATAAGTCATGTTAGACTTTTCCTTTTTAATTTCATATCGTGAATATTGGAATTTTAAAAAGATGAAACAAAAATAAACTAAATAGATCTGAAATCAGAAACTTCAATGTTTTCATGAGCAGCTTGCTAAGAAAAACTGCGCAGCAAAATTCTTTGTCAAGTAGTCATTGGACATTGCAGGCTATTTGCCTACAATCTGAGGAAATATTGAATTTCTTTGATTCTTCACCATTTAACTTCAGAGCATTGGAGAGAAGGGTGCCTGGTCAGAATGTTGGCTTGAATCGACTGATTCATTTTTATATACGTACAGGAAATTGGACCACAAAATGTCACACATTTTTCTAAGGTGAACAGATTCACATTTCTAATCCAACTTCTATGTCTGAGAAATATAGATTTGGTAGCATGATAATCTCAAAAACCTTGTAAGTGGTCCTATGGCATGGATTTTAAATATTTAATTACAGCAATGTGTGGCCACAATTCTAATCTTGGAACTGCTAATAAAAAATATATAAATAATCTAACCCAAATTATGCTATTTATAATTTTCTATGCTTACATGATTCCTTGTACTACTATAATTTCAGTGCCTCTCACATTGTATTCTAGTTGAGTCGGTAAATGTTTTGAGAACAGGCTTTTGTTAGTCAATCTACTACTGAAAAGCATCCAAAACTTGGAAGAAAATTATCTAATTCGATGTTTATTTTTTGAATAAAAGAAAGGTGATAACCTATTTCATAGCAATTTCCTAGTTGCAGAGATTGAAAGTGAAACTCTTTATGAAAAATGATATTTATTTTTCTTTTAAAAAAAAATCAACTACTCAGTGACTAGGATAAATTGAGAATGAAAAATCTTGCTTACAACACTCTGGTTCTCTATATTGTTTCTGCTTAAAAATTTATTTTAAAAATATTGAATTGTTTCTATTTGTTTATAAGTTGCTGATGCTATCAATTGAGTGACTTTGATACAAGCAATAGAGTCTCAGTCCTAATGTACTTTAATTTAGATTACCAAAAATACTTTTTAATATCTTTTAGTAAATCCACAGTCTTTTATATGGGGTAGAATTATAGCCTTAACATAGTTTATGAGGTTTAACATAGTTTAGAACATGATTTTAAAGTCTCTAAGGACACTGTGTTCTCTGCAAGGTCACAGTGACAGGAACAAAGCAGCCTGAACGACTAATGGAGAAATATATCATGCCTCTGTGCAGATTCTTCAATGCAGACTGCTGGATTCGACATTGGAATTCAAAACAAAATCTGTTTCTGATTAGATACAATTAAAATGCTTGCTGTTTTGTCAGGTACAAACCATCACCCCAACCTTCACCCAGCTCTGCTGTCTTAAAAGTAGTGGAGGCTTCACTTTTATGTTTATAAAGTTTACAGTAAAAATTGAAGTCACGTGTTACAGTTTCCTAGATAACTAAACAAATAAGCAAGCAAATGTAGAAAATAATGAAGTAAAAATTATTGGAACTCTCTTTAACCATTTGATTATTTTCATTCTAAAGAAAACAATATTTTAAAATTTAGTCTTCATCCCGAACACTAATTTGCATAGGAATGATGAGTAAGTATTATATTTATCCATTCATATTATACTAAATCAGTCAGTTCTCTTGATTTGTAATTTAAACAATGGTAAGAACCTCTTGGAGTAAATCTTGGATTTTAGGGTTTGAGCATGGGTCTATCAACTCTCTTCCAAGCATGGTCTCTTAGCCCATCTTTGTATATAGGATTTTAGATCTTTATGTCTTCTGAAATCTGGATCCCACATTTTTAGTTTAAGAATACTAAAAGTTTAAAATTTTGTTTGATTGTGAAATTATTAAAAATGATTTACATTTCCACCCATATATATGAATGTACATATGTGATGGAATCATGCATACATTTTAATGCAGCATTTAACAGCATTTTTGCTTATCTTCTCTGAATTTCCTTCTCTTGCCTGTTCAACGCCCCCTCCCACATTAACAATACAGTGAGTAACTGTCTACCATTTTCCTCATGCTCAGATAATATTTTAATCATATGCATGAATACATATCTACTATATGAGTTACATATATAATATATGTATTTACATAAATATGCATATACATATGAGATTTTGATCACTTAAAAATAGAATAATATGATATACGCATTTTACATTTTTCTTTTTCTACTCAACAATACTTTGTGAAAATCTTTCCAAACTTAACTGGAACACAGTGGGATACCAAGGGCGGGGCAGTGGTGACAGGAATCTTGACTAGTGGGAAGAATTGTATTATCAGTGATATTGTTAGAATTACCAGCATATAGTGATACTAAAAAACAAAGTGTCTTGGAGTTGGGTGTTTTTATTACAGACAAGAAACCACCTCTTCCCCCACCTACTTAGTACATATAGCTCAGTGGGTATATAGCTCTAATTAATTATCTTCAATAACTGTATAATATTCTAGGATCGTATGTCTCATAATGCAATAATTTAGTAAATTGTTTTCCTATTGAAAGGCTTTTTTTTGGCCATAGTTACTTCACTTCTCTGGTTTCCTGTGTCTTTAAGGTTTGGTACATTGTATCTGTCAAATAAAATACCTAAATATAATTGCTTGTACAAAAGAATATGTAATTTAATTCTAAAGATAGTTTTAAAATATTCTGGGGAAAGCTGTAATGATTCAAAGTTTTTAGCAGCAATAGATGTTTTTCTTCAGTTTTCTTTAAATTATCATGATGAGTATAACAAATTTTATTTTACAAGTTCCTTACACATACACACACTGGTGTGTTTTATTTGCATTTATTTTTCTTTGAGTTTTCGGTATCTTTTTTTTTTTTTGTATTTCTGTATTAATGTCTTTCATCAATTTTGGAAACTTTCAGTCTTTTTTCTTATTCTCTTTCTCTTTTTCTTCTCAGAACCCATTTATAAGACACATATTAAATTGTTTATTGTTGTTTTACAGATCTCAGTCACTCTACATATGTTTCAGGTATCTAATACTGTGTATCAAACAATCCCAAATTTAGTGGAGTGAAAAATAAACATTTATTGTTGTATCTCATATGCATTTGTCTTTGGCTGGGCTTAGCTGGTGGGTTCTCACTAAGTATTTCTAATTTGATTTCAATCAGACAATGTCTTCAACTAGACTTATCTCAAAGACTTTCTCACTCATGTACTTGCTGATTGAAGCTTCTCGTCAGCTGGGGATTCAGTGGAGACTGGCAGCAGAACATCTACCCATGTCCTCTCCATTTGGCTCGAGTTTCCTCACAGCACAGTGGCTGGATGCCAAGAGTACTTATCCTTGGAGAGAGTAGCAGAAGTGGCATGGCCTTTTCTAATCCACTCTCACAAACCACAAAACTATCACTTTAACCACATTCTGTTTTTCAAGAAAATAACAAAGGCTCCTCTTGTTGGGAGAGTTATCAAAGAATTTGTGGAGGTGTTCTGAAATAACCACAATTTTTCACTCTTCTCTCTTCTTGGGTTTCAGTTGGGTGTTTTCTATGAAGGAATCTTAAAGTTCACTGATCCTTTCCTGTGTCATGCCCAACCTGATGCCAAGACTATCTAATATATATTTTGTTTTTGGCTTCATATATTCCATTTCTACCATTTCTATTTGATTTTTCTTATTTTTTATGAAGGTTGTCCATCTTTTCTACTTTTTCATTTAATATTTTTATGATAGTTATTTTATAGTTCTTTTCCGATAATTCCAACATGTCAGTAATCTCTGAATCTGTTTTTATGGACTGTTTCCTCTCTTGAACATATTTTGCATTGTCTTGTTTCTTTTAATATTTTAGTGCATGTCAAAAAATTTATGTCCAGAAAAAAATATATATATATTTTCATCAATCAGTCCTCTAAACTAAGAGGGTTATTATTTGAGCTGCAAGAGGAATTTAGTTTCACTCAATTCCTCACTAGATTCAACTGTTTGGGGGCAGGGTCAGAATCTACCTTTTTTTGGCAAAACTTGGCGTATGAGCACCAACAAGATCTCAGAGAAATCTGTGTGCTTTACAGCCAGGAAACCCAGTTTTGGGCCATTGGAGAGTTCTCTTTTCTCTCCAATTTTCCACCCTAATATTTTGCTCCAAGCCTTAATAAGTAGACATCCTTACAATTTGTGAATACTCACAATTCATTCCTCAGAGATGTTTTTCTTACTCTTCTATACCATTTTCTTGTCTTGGGCAGATGAAAGCCAGAGGGCCTCAAATTGGTTCCTCTCAATAATCTTTTCTTGCTTCTAGCCCTAAGTACTTGAGGGTCTGGAATATCTCAAATGAGTTCTTTTCAGCCTTCTTGCTCTCTCCTTTAGCCCTGTTCAGAGAACAGTTGCCCTGTACTTGGGTGAGACCTCATGCACTGAAGGGGGATTTGTTTCATTTGTTCTGCCTTACCCCTAGTGTCTGGCATACTGGCCCCTAATAGTTGTTAAAGATTCATAGGGAGGAAATGAATCATCAGTGAGTGCTGGGCTCCTCAAATCTGAATCTGTCACACCAGTCCATAAGCAGCCATTAAAAGATTTTTAATTACTAACAATTTGACTATTTTATCCTTCCTATTGTCTATGATGAATCCTTCCCCCTCTCATGAATGAGTATGGCTGTTAGTGTCTTTTATCCTATAAGAAGCTTGCCATATTTTTAAAAATTTAATCTACTTACATTTTATTGCAGCCTTTGCTCTGTCACAGGTTTGTAAAAACCTGTGAGTTTGAAGCTTACTCACATTGTTATGGCTTTTCAGATGAAAGTGGAGTTCTTTTATAATTTCCTTTATTTAGCTTGATACCTAGCCTAGTAAATGATAGTATTTTTTTTCGTTATTATAGGTTTTCATGATGTGTTTGAAGATTACATTATTGAGGGTTTTTTTTTTCTTTCTGCTTAAATTTTTTTGTTGTTGTTCCAAAAAATCTACTTTCACATATCACCTTCCCTGAACTGTGCACAGAGACAGGTTTCCAACTTCATTTTAATGGTATACTCCTGCTTTGCTAATCTGGTGATATTTTGGTGGGAACCTCTCTTGAAAACTTGTGGGTCAGGCATTTTCCTTTAACTACAGATTTCTTCTCTTGATTTTAAGGAAAGACTACTTGTATTGTCCTTTTCTTTTTTGAACTTTGAAAACATTAGGATGTGCAGAACTTTGTACAGACACTACAAAAACTAAACTCAAGAGAAAATAATTCTTTCGTGACTCACATGTGAGTCAGTAATCCTGGAGGTTGATATCACACAACTAAATTTGTTGATGCTTTCTGGTATGTAATACAGGCCAGGTAGGAATGACACACTAGAAAACGTGAATTTGAAAACATAAAGAAGTAAAAAAAAATTCTATATTGTCTAGAGAGTATAATCCTTTGAATTAGCAGAAAAGAAGCAATGAAAATGATCAAAAACTTTTTTTTATATAAATGACTTTTGATTTTACAGTTTTCATTTTGTTTTTACAAAAAGTTAGAGGAGGTAACAGCTAGAACTTCAACTCCCACCAGATATATCTGAATATAAATTTGTAGGAAAAGTAGCAGATATAGGTACTTTGATCTATTTCATGTTTTTAGATAATTATGCAATATTGAACAGACTGTGTAAGTTCTTGGAGAATCATTTTCTTCATATTTGAAATTAGATATATAAAAACAGGGGCTTTAACCTGAGGTTAGTGGACTCAGCTTAGAGAGTTTAGAAGACCAAGATGCAAAGTTTCTAATTTTCTACAGACAGAAGAGTGATAGCTTTCAACAAATGTTCAAATACATCCATGGCTCAAAAATGCTTCAGAAATATTCCCAATATAGTTGAAACAGAATGTTAGGTTGTCTTACCATTGGGCTTTATGATATATTTTAACTGACTGTAATAGAGAAAACATCATCTGTGCTAATACTTATTGGGGGTGTGCCATATTCTAGGCATTCCACTAAATACTCTATGTGCGTTATCTCATTCAGTTTTTTTAGTAAGATTAATGAATGAGTAATTCAAGGCTTAGAGAACTCCTGCTTTCTTTCATGGTCATGCAGTTTACATATCATAGCATCAGAATCTGAGGCCAAGTCTTATGTCAAATGAAATTTCTTATGACCCGTGTGCTTAATTTGTTTGAGGGGACAATGTTGCAACAATAATGCCTTCTTGAACTGGAGGGGCTGGACAAAATTATGAGTAATCACAGAGTTATAAATAATTTATTAAATAGATAAAATACCAGATTGGATTTTAACATCTTTGGGAGGCCAGGGAAATCTAGTTAGTTCAACAAATATTTAGTGTCACTGATTCTGTCTTTGTTCGTTATTCTACTCTTGGCAAAGTCTTTTCAAGAATTTCTCTCAATAAGGCAAAAGTCCCAATTATCTGCTGCTTGCTGTAAGAAAAATCCTAGATGTTAGTGATTCTTCATGGTGCCATAAGTGAGAATAGGTTTCTTCATGGTATTAAGGCAACAAAAGAAGACATAATTATCTTTGCGAGAATAGAGATAAAATAAGAATAGTCCCCATGATCCACAGCTTGGATACCTGTAGAAAATTTTGTAATGGATAGCATGGGATAGAAAGTAAGTGGAAATACATGCATTATTATCAGGAAAAGGCACCTGGGGTATTATAAATTGATGTAGTAAAATCCTTTCAGAAAGCAATTTGGCAACCTGTCTGAAAAGCTATAAAAACCTTTATACCTTTTGACCTGGTAATATCTCTCCTGAGAATCTATCCTAAGGAAATAATTCAAAGGAGGAATACAACTATATGCATAAAATTATTAATTACCACATTAACTCTACCAGTGAAAAAAATGGAAACAACCTAAATATTCAACAATAGAAGGTAGTAAATTATGGGACATTAAATTTAAAAAAATAGCCATTACAATTGTAATTATGAATACCAAAGCAACTTAAAAAATATATGCAATGGACTTACTGAAAATATGCTAAAAACTGCAGATATTTAATGATTAACTCTTTTAAAAAAGATATTTATAGATAGATAAAGACTTTAATGGAAATATAAGAAAATGAAAACAATAGTATGTTACAATGGTGGGATTCAGGATGAAATCAGTTTCTTATCGACACATTGTCTTAATGCTCTCAGCAAACCGTATGTAATAACTAAAAATCAGAAAAGAAAGATTTGTGCCACTGAGTCTCATGTGTTCATCCTGCTTCCATAGTAATTGTCAGAGATCTGAGACAAAGGTCCAGTGGTTAACTGTATTCATTGTACTGATACTTTTAAATTTATCTTCTATAATTTAGCCATTTTGAATTACTGTGGTTTATTAGGATAAAGCTATTGAATATGATTTTTTTAACTTCATATACATTAAGTACTTTTAGTTGCTTCCCATTGGATTATTAGCTAAATTTCTAATTGGGTTCCTACTTCAGTACTTCCCATTTTAAAAATACAATTGTGAAAGCATGAATAAAAACACGTACACATTCTTTCATTTTGAAGTATTTATTGAATATAGAATATGTGCAGAGTACTATAACTCCTACGCTTACAAGAGAAATTCCCTTACATTGCAATCAAGGAATCCCAAATTCCATACACATGTGCCTTGAATCTCCCATAAACCCTTCCTTTGTATAGCCAAGGAACAGCACGTGCCAACCAACACCATTTGTACTTTCTCATATTTGTGCCTTTGTAAACCTAAAAACTTAACTCAAGCCTAAAAATTTTTTCTTTGCTCTCTACGTATTTAGGTTCTATCTATGTGTCAAGGACCAATTAAATCCCTTTCATCTATCAGAAAGCCTTTTTTACAAAATTCCACCATCGTTGACTTTTCCCTCCTTTGAAATCCTATGTCACTGCAATTTGACATTACTTATGTTATAGGTGTGTATGATTATTTCACTCTCGATGCTATATATTTTTACCATTTGTAGGCCTTTATTTCAGAACCCAGATTGTGAGGAAGACAAAAGCAGGGAACAAAAACCCCATTCTTACATGAGTGGATATAATTAAGCAACCGATATACAGCTGTTATCAAATCACATTAGTGATGTGCTTAAGAAACTTTTGGCATTGACTTTAAAACCCTTTGAGTTCTGGCCTCTGGGTTATCTAGTACTTCTGTTATAATGCTTAATCCATATATGACAAAGTTGTAAAACCACTTTGTCCCCAGTCTCCCTCTGAGAAGTAGGGTCTTGAACTCAGAAAATAGTCCACACATTTTTTCTTTTTGTATATCTTAAACATGAGTATCACTATCATCTCTGTCACAGAAAAGTTCAACAGCTGTTAAATGTATGCATCAATTAATCAATTTCATTTTTCTTAAGGATCTTACTCTTATGTATAAAATTAAAAATAATAATAATAAAGAGCATAGTATCCTCTTGGATATAGAAGTTAGAAACAAAACCATTACCTTACCAAAAAAAAAATAAATAATATAGGAAAGGAAGGAACAAACAGTTCTCAAGGGCTTTGTGCCTGGACAGATACCTTAATATACATTCTTTATTTTCATAGTAACAATAATGCCTATTTTTTAAATGTTTAATATGTGCCAAACACTTTTCCTAAGAGCTTTCTATTTAATTCTCACAACGCTGTGAAAGAGGTACAATTATTATCCATTACGGAGAGGATTAAACTAAGTTATCAAAGATTGTTAATTGGAGAAATTGAGATTCTCAACTAGAGAACTTAAACATTTCCAGGAGATAGCAACAGAAACAGTGAATTTTAAAATCAATTTAATTCATTTGTAAAGGTGAAGCTGGAGATCTGAGTTGTTCCTTGAAAAAAAATACGCTTATGTATCTTTTTAAAATTTTTTTCATTAAACTTGTTATGGTTCTATTGAGGCCAGCACATAGATTTTAGAAAACACTATGCAGCTTCAAATAATTATATTTAAAGTGTTTACTTATTAAGATGTTATACCCTTTAAAAGGATAAAATAAAAGAAATACAGCCTAAGTTATCTTTCTAACTCTTAAATATTTAGCATTATTTGATAAAACATCAACCTGCTTATTGTGGACCAGATATTTGTACAGCTTGATTTAAATTGCATTCGGGGAATGGTATGAATAAGACTATAAAGAATTAATCATAACATTTATTTGTTCTCTGGAGTGTTGATAAACAAACATATATATTTTAAAAAATCTGAAAACAGCATTTGTAAACTTCAAGGAGATACTGGCTAAGTTGATTTATCTATTTTATTAGAGGTTTTAAATAACTAAGCAGATCAAACTGATATTTATTTGACTGTTCCCATGTCTAGTTGATAAAATAAGACTATTTTCCATCAGAATTTTTCTAACCAAACATATAATTGTGCCCTATGGTATAAAATAATTTGACACATCCAAAAGCATCAGAGTAATATTTACATTGTCACTGATGGTTAGAAATTTTGTATTCATTTAAATATATTTAAAATAAAATAAGCAACCATGAGTTTATTCAGTTGTTGTCAAAAAGATGCTCAGTGACTTAACTTCTATCCAGCAGTAACACCTTGATTAATACATCCATTCAGAAAGAGACTCAGGGTTGTTCATACGAGCTCTACTGTTTTATCTAAAAACATCAATTAGAGGATGAAAGAAATCTTTCTAAATAAAATGCCATGCATTAACAAACCAGAAGAGAGAGTTTTATTGTTTTTTTTTTTTTTCCTTTCCAAAAATGCTCGAGTAATAATAAGTTTTCTGTCCTGCCCTGAAAACAAACCCAATTTTGTCCATTTGGGGGAAAAGTCAGCATGATAGCTATAATGGCAGAATGGAGAATTCATGTTTTCGTACTTCCATTCTACCCCTGGCTCTTTTCTGATGACCTCAAAAGGTGACACTGATAGGAGACAGAAGGAAAGACAAATAAACCTACTTGTAGCTGCACCCTAAGTTCACATGGAGCCATATAAAGACAATAGGTTATGGAGTCACACAGATCTGGTACTCATCATTTTAAATTTTATTTTATTTAGCAAACACTTATATGGGTGAAGTTATAGACTAACACAGTTCTAATCCTACAGTAACTCAAATGAGAAAAGTTCTCTTTATGTATCAATTTTACAGATAAAGAAACTGAGGCACACACAGGTGAAGCGAATGGCCTAGGATCACAAAGCCAGGGGGTGGCAGAGGCTGCACTAAGTGTTATGGTTGGCACACATCATCTTCACCGACACGTATGCGAAACTGTCTCTCCAGATCTTAGCCAAATCACTTAGTGGCCATATTTCCCAGGCACCTAAGCTCTCTGGCTTCAGTTTCTTCAGTTGAAACACTCATACAGTATCTACAGCCCATGACTATTGTTAGGAATGCATATATCACTTTCTGATGGTCCTATATCTTATGAATATCTTCCCAGCACAGATCTACGCAGCAAATTCTTCTCCAGATTTTACCACACTCAAGTGTCAGCTGGACCCAGTTATCACAGTTTTCATTTCAGATCACACATGTATTTGGGAGGGTAGCACATTTCACATTAATACAGTTAGTATTTAATAGTATTTGTGTGCAATAAGACTTTGTAATCTAAAACATATCCCAATATTTTTTACTTATTTTATACCTCTTTCGTTAGACGGCTAGTTGCATCAGGGTGAGCAAAAGTGTCTATTTGTGTCCCCTGTGCCCGCAGGAGGCCTGGCACATGGGAGAAATTCAATAAGTACAATTTCACGAACGAGTAAGTGAATGGTTTTCTTATATATATAAAATTTCCATCTACATTTAACAATGAATGCATCTTTGTTAGTAGATACACTATATATTAACAGCATTTTCTAGGAATAAAGCAATATAAGTGATCCAGAAGAAAGGTGTCAAATAGAATTAAAATTGTGCAAATGGAAAAACAAAATAAAAGCTCAAAGGCATTTGACAAATCCTTAAATTATTGATGTATAAATTGGTGTCTTTTTTTCTTTGAGATAAAAATGTGAATTGCATGAATTACACATCTAAGGCTGTGGTTAAAATGAGAACCACCAATCAATAAATGTAAACCAACAAAAATAAACCAACAGCAACAACAAAAAACACCAAAAACCAAAAAACTATAAAAACCACAAAGAGCAACCCAAATCACAAGGTGTTTAAATCTCACCCTTCCAGCAGGCTTGATCTGTCAGCTGGCCATAAGAACAAACTCCCAGAGCCACAAGCTTTGAAGGCTGACCCCACTCTAGGAAGCGGAAGGTGAAGGAAATCTCCATATGTGATTACCAAGCATCTTAAACACCCACGTCTCACATTAAATTGCATTCAGGAGACAAAGAGTTGCCCAGTACCTCCACTGCTCACAAATGCTCACAGATGCTCCATGCTGCCATTTCCGGAAGCCAGTAAGCTCCTTGCTTCCTGCCTGTGACTCCAACTTTTACAACTCGATATCAGAACTAAATTAAAAGCAAATCTTAAAGGCAAACTTGCCATGAACCTTATTTTTTTACATTGAGAGATTATTCTAAGGCTTTTATTTTGTTAGTTCAGAGACTTGCATTTCTGTACATTCATGCCCTAAGAAGCTGGATCTTCAAAACAGAACACTAAGCTGAGTGACAACACAATGACTTGCCCTGTAAAAAAAGGGGAAAAAAATACATAAAACTTTTCTAAAATGAAGAGTGAATCTACCCAATGACACTGAAATACTTTTACAAAACGGGCTTAAAGGCAAAACCAAAAGATAAATGTATGGATTTAAAATTACTTGCGGGCAAGGCTCCCATCTTAAATATTTGAAGTATTCAGGCCTCCAGGCACCTGTTCAAGTTTGTGCCGATTCTCCCCCAGGCAGCTGCCTCACTGGCCTCCGAGGCCTCAGGCTGTCCTGAACGTGGTCCAGGCAGAATCACTAATGAGCAAGTTCAGCTGGTGCTAAATGACAGGTGTTGGTTCCTGATTGCCTTTAATGGCATGAGGTAATTCTTAAAAAAGGAAGGAAAGGAGCCATCAAACACTTGTCCTCAAATCCAGCCTTTAATTGTGCTCAAAACGAAATCATACACTAGAGAAATTAATAGGCCAGTAGGGCATAAAGATACCTTTTCTTAATGAATACAAAATCATACACGATGGTAGCACAACAGAGAGGTGACATTGTTAGTGGGATTTGGGGCATTATACAAGGTCCAGGAGTTCATAGGTCCAGGACCACTGAAGCCTTGAATCCAGGTAGATAGGTTGACCCGATGGTCCAGAGTCATGAAAAACTGCAAGACCTCACTGTGTCAGCCTCTAGTCCCCAGCCCATGGGTCGCTGACAACTTGTGCATGGAGTGCACTTGCCATAAGAGTGTGAGGCTAGTAATGGTGCCTTCACGACCAGATGGCCACAGAAGTGCTCCCAACTCCACCCTCGGATCCAGTGAGACTTTTCTCAGTGACAATATGGCCTGCCCCTGCAATCAGCAAACTGTGCCCCACAGGCCGGATCCAGCTTCCCTTTTGTTTTGATACATTCATGATTTATAAAGGGTTTTTGCATGTTTATGTGGTAAAAAAAAAAAATGAGAAAGATATTTAATGACACATTAAAATTACATGAAATTCAAATTGTAGTGGCTATAAATAAAGTTTTATTGGAACTTAGCCTTGTGCTTATTTGTTCACATATTATTTATGGCTGCTTGTGACAGAGTATTTGTGATAAAGACTGTATCATCCACAGAGCCAGAAATATGCATTGTCTGGTCCTTTACAGAAAATGTTTACCTGGTATTGCCTCTTACCAGCTGCGGTGACAGTTAATTTACTAAGACATTCAGAGGCTCAGTTTTCTCATCTGTATGGGGATATTAATGCTGACTGCAGAGTCTGGGACTATTACATGAGATCAGGTGCCATAAAGTACCTAACATGATGGCAGTAAACGATTACCATTTTTATTCTTAATGGAATGGGAAAGGAGAAGATTTCTCAGTGTCTGGATTGTGATTCTAAACAATGGGAGTGACCACCAGTCCCGCTGAGGCTTCAGGCCGCCCAGAGTGTAGTGGATGTTGTCTTAGTCATCTCCAGCTGCTATAACAAAATGCCATAGACAGTGTGGCTTAACAACAGAAATGTACTTCTCACGGTCTGAAGGTTGGGAGATGCCGTGGTCTGGTTGCCACCGTGGTCTGCTTCCAGTGATAGCTCTCTTTCTGGCTTGCAGACACTCACCTTCTCATTATATTCTCATGGTAGAAAGAGAGAGAATGAGAGACAGTTCTGGTGTTTCTTTTCTTCTTATCCAGTCATGGGGCTGCACCCTCATGACCTCATCTAAACCTAATTATGTCTCAAAGGTCCTACCTCCAAACGCCATCACATTGGGGATTGGGACTTCGAAATATGACTTTCACAAGGGTAGGAGGCCAGCTTGCGGTTTACAGCAGACGTTGTGATCAAATCCCCAGCAGCTTTGCCACCATTTCCTCCACGTGCAGCAGCATTCGATTTCACAGCAGCTTTGGAGAGAACCCTCATCAGTCTCAGCAATGCCCCTGGAGTCGATAAGAGGGGGACATTTTCAATTGTTTTAACGACTAGAAGGTGCCGTTGATATTAAGTGGCAGCAAGAAAAAATGCACACGTTTCCACACAATTAAAAAAAAAATCATACCTGAAAAGTCAACGACACTGCTTATGAGAATCCCAGAGTAACATAAACCCTAGACGAACCCTGAGTGTCTAATCGGCACAGGCATCAGGACATTTTCTGGGGATGCGGGGACAAAATCGTTCTCTCTCCTATACAGTATGGCGAGCAAATGTGAAGCCTCAAGTTGCTACAGCATTTTGGGGATATCGTTCTATGGCTAGGGAATCCAGTTCAAGGGAAAAGAAGCAAGAGAGTGGAACAGAGCCACAAGAATTAGAGAAGAAACAGTACCCTAATCAAGCCACACCTGGCCATTTCCTACCTGTGAGCTTCTCAGTCCTTTTGAGTTTAAATCACTCTGAGTCAGACTTTTTTTTTTTTTTAATTTGCCAATAAGAATAACTAACTACTACAATTGGGACCTGTCTGCAGACTCAGGTTGAAGGTGTACTGACTTGCTCAGGTCAGACTCTTATAAGCCATTATATAAGTACAGAACAGTGATTACTTTTTAATATGTTGAGATCCGTTTACCAGTTATAAAGCATCTCCTATACACTGCTTAACAAACTTAAATTTTACTTAGTGTCACTATGTGCGAAGCTCTATATTCAACTCTGGGAGATGCAGAAAGGAATCAGGCACATTACTAGTCCCCAAGGATTGAATGACCTTGTGGAGAAAAACAACATAGAAATTACAGAATAAATTAAAATAGAAGGCAGCATAAAGCAAAGTGCAGGCTCAACACAGTATTAGAGCCAGAGAAAGAGATTTATTGGCCCCATTAGATCGTCACAACAGCTCTGTGGGGGAGTCAGAACAGATGTTTTTATCCTCATCGTTATAGATTAGGAGATTCAGAAAGGTCCAGTGTGACTGGGGTAATTAGTGACACGTTAATAGTGCTCAGAGATTCTGGCTCAAAGCCCAATATTCATTCCATTCCTCCACAAAACTTCTTAGCAATAACAACAGCATCAGAAAAAGACTATTTCGCATTATTAAACATTTTATAAAGGACTGGCAAAAGAATCCTGGTATATGTTGTCAAGGAATAAAATGAGAAATGTATAAAATAATTGGGAGCAATGGAGACTGTGAAACAGAGGCTACCTGTTCCAATTAAGGGAAACAATCACTCACCTCGTTATTGGCCAATAATGTCAGAATTTTCCACTTTTCAAGAGAGTCATAAATCTAAATCGTATATGGAACTTTATAAAATATTTTAACATTTTAACAAGTTCTATCAATTCTACCTCCAAGATACATGTTGAACCTGTCCACTTTCTTTCATCTCCTTATAATAACCTCCTAAGTGATCTTCTAGATCCAAATTGTATTCCTCTTTTATATATCTGCTACACAGCAGAGCAATCCATTAAAAAAAAAATGAAAGTTACATATAGACTAATAAAGCAGAATAAAGAGTCTAGAATTAAAGCCTGGTATTTGCAGTCAATATTTGATAAGAAAGCCAAGAACGCCCAATAGGAGAAGCATAGTGTCTTCAACAAATGGCTTGGGAAATCTGGAGAAACACACACAGTACAGTAAAATTGGAACCCTATGTCGCTCCACTCACAGAAATTATCTCAAAATGGATCAAAGACTAAACATAAGAACTGAGACCATAAAACTTCTAGAAGAAAATATAAGAAAGAAACTTATCGATATTGGTCTTTGTGATGATTTTTTGATATGACACCAAAAGCACACAATAAAAACCCACAAGTAAAAATGAACTAATGGTATTATATCGAACTCAAAAGCTTCAACACAGCAAAAGAAGCAATCAACAAAATGAAATGACAACCTACAGAATGGAATACAATTTTTTGCAAACCATATGTTGGTTAAGGGTTAATATTTAAAATGTATAAAGAATTAATGCAACTTATTAACAAAAAGCAAACAATCCAATTAAAAATGGGCAGAAGAGCTAAATAGACATTTTTCTAAAGAGGACATCCAATGGCCAATAGGCATATGAAAAGATACTCAACATCACTATCATGATGTAAATCAAATAAAAAATGAGATGTCACCTCACAATCTGCTAGAATGGCTATCATCAAAAAGACAAGAGACAGCATGTGCCGATGAGGATGTAGCGAAAATGGAATACTTACACACTGTTGGTGAGAATGTAAATTAGCCCAACCATTATGGAAAACCGTATGAAGTTTCCTCAAAAAATTAAAAATAGATCTACAATATGATCCACAATTCCACTTTTGGGCATGTACCCAATGGAAAGGCAAACAGGATTTTGATTAGATACATGCATGCCCATGTTTATTGCAGCATTATTTACAATAGCCAAGATATGGAACCAACCCAAATGCCCATCAATTGAGGAATGAATAAAAATATGTGATACATATACAAATATATATGTATGTACATACAATGGATTATTATTTGTCCATGAGAAAAGAAGATACTCTATCATTTGCAAAAAGATGAATGAATCTTGAGCATATTATGCTAAGTGATATAAGTCAGACAGAAAAGGCAAGTACTGTATATCACTTATATGTGGAATCTTAAAAAAAATGTCAAACCTGTAAAAAGCAGAGAGTAAAATAGTGGCTGTCAGGGGGTTGAGAATGGGAGGATGAGACCGATGGCGTTTAAAGGTACGAATTTGTAATGAGTAGTAAATAAGCCATAGAGATCTAATGCACAGTAGAATGAAACAGTCAATAATACTGCACAATAGTGATATAATGTGCTAAATACTGCTTTGGTGGTGATCATATAACAGTGTATAAAAGTAACACATTGTACGCTTTAAATTTAAAAATAAAGTAACAATCAGCAAAAACTAAAATAAAAAATAAAGGTTATCATCCTTTTAACCACTCTACACATTTATCAGTCAGAGTCTTATGAAAGCCCAGACATTTCAGATAGTACAGGAATACCAGACCTATTACAAAGGTTACACAAATGTGGGAGGAGCCTAAACACCGAAGTCAGCAACAACAAAAAGAGAGGTAGAGTCAGTGACCCATCACCTAATACACTAGAGTGAGTGGAAACTTAATCCCACTGCGTGTGTGTGTGTGTGTGTGTGTGTGTGTGTGTTTAAATGTGTTTATATATGTGTGTATACACCCCCAGGTATCAGATGAAATTCTGACTCAGGCACACTACGACGTAAGTAGAATCCCCTGCAGAGTTCAACCTCCGCAGAGCTCATTTCTCACTGGGGGTACTTCATGTTTTATATTTAAAAAGAAGTGACCAGATCACCTCTTATTTTCCCAAAGTATCATCATAAAGATCATTCTTTATCCAAAGACCAATATTTCAAATTAGAAAAGTCACAACAAACACTTAATAAATCAAAGTTATTCTAAGAACCAAAGAAACTTGCCAAGAATATGCCTAAGCTTTTCTAACTATTCAGTATTTTTAAGTTCTCTTGTTTACAAACTAGAGAGAGTCACATCATCCAATTGTAGATATTCAGGCTTTACAGACAGTTTGGTTTCATGAGTTGCTGTACATCTTATTTCCTGATGTATGAAGAGGGAGAAATCCCACCTAACCTTCTCCGGAGACCCCTAAGACAATGATGCTTTTAAAGATTTGGGTAACTAAGCGGCACTCCCTGGAACAGGCTGACTTGATGAAGCACCACATTACTCAAGGGAGGTCTCAGAGAATTCTCTGCAGTTACTCTCATGCTGTCTAATACAAACCATGCACATCATAAATATTTGTTGAATAAATGATTGAATGGAATAAATAAAAAAGAAACCGAAGCTAATATAGATACAAGATTCTCTAGAATTTGAAGCTTTACTTTCTGGCATGACCAAGCAATGATAGAATTTAATACGAAAGGGCTTTCCAAAGCAAAGTCTGGTTGCTAGCACTGACCTTGAGATAGCAGCAAGTGTGTGCGAGGCACGGAGATACACTAGTCATTCCGTCTGCACAGATGACATACCTGGGGTCAGGCCATTCTCTATTTATACTAATTCTTCACATACTAGACATTTGATCTGGGATGTTAAATTCTTTATAACCAACACAGCCATTGTCAAACCCATCAAACTCTTGGTGAGATCTGCTTTTAAATGTTGTGCTCTTATGTGCACTGTGGTGGGTGCGACCTGAATCTAATATTTTATTCAGTAAATTAAACATGAAACGCACAATGAGATAACAGGCCAGACTTCAGGCAAAGTTATTTCTTCTTAATATTTATCCACAAAGATTTAAAAAAGAAGAACAAAGGTTGACACCTTTCAGATGGGTGAGAACTAAATTAAATCCTCATCGTGTCCCCATCACCAATAGAAAACACATCCGAGAGCTCTAATGTCTTTCGACATTAAATTACATGCATGTCAAATTTTATAACTGATTATAACTCATTTCTATACAACACAGGAATTTCTCCACAACTACTGTACATTGTAAATGCCAATTGTAAGGGCGAAAAGAATGACAATCTTACAGATAATGTGGGTAGCAGAGCAAAACCTGTTTACGCCTGTTGAGCTATATAGCTGTTTCTGTTTTTTTCCTTTTAAACACATTTGAAATTAAGTCAATACAAGAACATGCTAGGAAATTCTGTCTCCTGGGTTACTAAAGTAAAATAAAATACAATACAGGAGATCGAGATCTTTTTTACAGATCCTACTAGACTGTCTGTCCATACTTGCCTCCAGAAGAATTACTGGATGGACTTCGCTTTGCAATCTCAGTAAAGTAGAATAAATATTTCCGATTTCTTCATTAGTTTTCTAGTCTAGATTATAGTTTGTATATCTGAAAGTGTGCCCATTATAGCTCTAAGGTTTTAGGGTATTCTCTAAGATATCAATGAGTTCTACTATTTTTGTTTTCTGTGTCTTAATGATTTCTTCTAAGTCACTGTGGTCTTTAATTTTATTCATTAACCAGCAATACTACTTTTCACTTCAATCTAATGAAACAATTTCACTGCATTGTTTTTGTTTAAACTTTCCCTCCTCTTCTATCTCTTCCCCTCTATTTTCATTTTTTTCCTCTTTTCTCATCTTTATCTCACTCCTTTCTCATGGTCTATAAGATTCTGCATGGTTGGGTCTTGTTTTTCTCTTTTCTCCCCTCTTCCCCCTCATTTGTTTCCCACACATATTAGTCTCCAGCCCTAAACTTATCATTTTCCAACTAAGAGTCTTCATGTTTGCTATTTTTTTTTTTTTTGGCTTAGAATGCTCCTTTTCAAGGTTATCATGGACAGCATTGTGTACAGCACAACTTCAAGGTGACACTCATTTGTACTACATTATTACTGGTTTCCCCAGAATTTTGAAACATAGTGGCCTGATCGTCTACTCTAAGAAACTCAGTTTATACATTATATCTTTAGGTCTTTTCTCACAACCATATGCAAAGTCCCTCTACTCATCTTTTCTATCCAGTAACTCTGTTGGTTTCATTCATAACACTCATGAAAAGCAGTAAAAATGCCATTAATTTAGTTGTTACATATTAATCATATTCCTTCTTTAGGCCAAAGTTTCTTGAGTTTCGTGACCTTATACTAAGTTGTGTTTTGCAATATCTGTAATATCTTAAACCATGCCTGGCACATACAAAGTCCTCTATAAATCAGTGTTGCGTAAATAAAAACACAAATGAATAAATTAGTGAATAATTTTTTTTGGACACATTCATTTTTATTTCTCAATGCTAGGTCCTCATTAAAATTAGAGTAAATACCAGCCTCACGATAATGGTCTCACCATCGGTTGTGTGAAACATCACTTCCTTGGTTCCATGAATTTTTCTTTTCATTGAAGCCTTTTGATTAACATTTAGCTGTGCCCATGAAATATAGCTTACTGATTAACTCCACTTCCTCATTTTTGCTGATGCACATAGTGTGTTTGATGACAGCAATTTGTAAGTAAAACCTGAGTGGAAGTTAATATAGGATGGTAGATGGGGGAGGAGGCAGAAGAGAGTTGATCGATGGAGAGATCAGAGCACCCCATAGAGATTTTCCATCTAGTTTATGGTTCTATCCAAGGCCTGGCTGTTCACTGCTTAGCGAGAAGTAAGACCGATGATTGTGACACCCTATACTTTGTACCTTCTGCCTACATGATTTCAATACAGTGGTGGGCTCCCTGCACTTTATAGCTATTTGCAAGGGGTTCTCAGTTTTGCTCTTTGATGCCTTGAAAGGCCACTCGGCCAAAAACAACCTAGAAATGGAGAACAGGAAGGAGTTGTTTATACCTCTAGGAGCAATTTTCTACTGTAAAGGTATGGGATTTTGTGGCTAAATGTCCTAGGCTCTCTCCATCTTTAGTGGGACACTTTGGAAGCAGTTTCTACACTGTTACTCAAAGGGTAGAGCCACAGTCATCAGAAGCCATTGATGGGTTCAGTAGTGGGTTTATTCTTTTCCATCTCACTTTCCTCACCTTGTCACCAGCAAGTTTTGAAATCTCCTTCCAAATAACTACCTGGACCCAAGTATTTGCCTTAGTATCCACTTTGGGGGGGACCCAAACAGACAAGGACCTTCAACTTGTGTCCTCTCATTGAATTTGCATCCTATTCATCCTCTTCATAGGAACTTCTGTCATAGTTTTTCATTATTGCTTGATAAAAAATTTAGACTTTTTTTAAAGTAAAAAAAAAATTCCTGAAGTAAACATAAATTGATAAAAATCAAGTTGTTTAAGAGCTATGCATCCCAAAGCTGAGCATTCTTATTTAAGCCAAGTTGCTTCTTTTGATCAAGATGATCCCATCTTTTTACGATGGACCCATCATCCTTATAGTTGTCTAGTAACATAAAATCTGGTACGATCTAGTAGTTGTAGACAAGCAGACTAGATGAGGTTACTAAAACTCTCTTTTACTTCCTATTTTGTTTCTAACAGTACTTTTCTAGGGTCATTGCTATGGTTGGAAATGCTAATGGTATGTATTCACTCAAAATTGGAGAGATGAGTAGATTTTCCAAAATTATCTTAAAGAAAATTTAAATGTCAGATTTTCATCCTTACTTAATCTCATGAAAAGTATTTGGAAAAACTTTTTTTTTATGAAGTGCTTCAAATTATTATAACTCTGAAGGTGATGGTCGTGATTAGAAACTGTTCAGGCATGCAAACACCCACATTTAGTTAGATAAGACTCATCTTTGTATATGTAAGCATTTAAATTCCTGGCTCACTGTTAGATTAATAATGCTGTTTATCTATCATTACTGTTCCTCTCTTTTTTAAACTTATCTCCACTCTCTGGGAAACAGAAGTGGCAAATTTTAATGTACATTGAATCAGTGCCACAATGCTTTTCAGAAACTACTGAGAAAACACATCAACAGATATCTCTCTGGAATCCTCAACCTTTTAAACAAAACTCTGAGAGTTTTGAGATAGTAAATCATAGAGCCAAGATTTGAATCCAGGCCACTGGACTCCAGAGCCAGTAAATATTAAGTAATATTTAAGTAGATATTCTTCAAATCAGATAAAGCTAAAAATATTCAGTGAATGAGATATAAACCTAAAAGCAACAAACAAATAAGACAAACAAACAGAGATTCATGGACACGGACAAGAGACTAGTGGTTTCCAGAGGGTAGGGGTGAGAGGGGGATGGGGGAGATAGAGTAAAGGGAGTCAAATACATGGTGACAGAAAGGAATCTAACAACTGGCGGTGAACACACAATGCAATATATATATATATATGCCTTACTATTGAATTGTACACCTGAAACTTACTGGATTTCATTAACCAATGTCACCATAATAAAAATAAATACATTTAAAAAAATAAAATAAAATACTTAATCAATCTTAATTACTTTATTATTAAATCAAACTTAAAATTAAAAATATATTCAGTGAGAATCTACTACAATCAAATCACCATTCCAGAAGTAACTGGTCTTGGTATATCTTTGAAGTACAATTGATTATATGGTTAACAGTGGTGCTATTGACACGGATGTCACAAACGTGACATCTTAGAAAGTTGAAAACATTAATTGCAGATTCAGAAGTACAACCTTATGAAATATGCTTAACATTTTTTTTTCCTGATGATGAAACTAAAGTTTGGGGAGGTGAACTAAATTACCCCAATTCACACATTTTGTGAGCCACAATTTGAACTTAGGCAGCCTGACTGTTCTCCCAATCTAATTGATTATGTCTCTACCATATTCAAATTATGGTGCTAAAATAACTGCCATGGATTAATCTTAGCATCTCTTTTAATTGCTTACTAACTCTCTAACTTTACTAACAAAAAGGAATTTTCATTTGACCAAATACGCATTCAATCTGAGGGCTGGAACTGTTCATTGTAGGAAATATGAGAATGGACTTAAACAGGATTGTAAAAATGGAGTAGACCTGGGTAAGTGGAAAATCAATGGAGATATTTCTAGGCAAAAGGAGCTGGCTTTACATATGAAAGATTCATGCGTGGCAGCGAAATAACAATGATACTATTATCTTTATAATAGATAAAAGTTATCAGATGCTTACTTTGTTCCAAGCATGTACATATCATATGCTTCCTAATGTTCATTTTACAAGTGAACAATCAATAGTGTAGAGGGGTAAAGTAATTTACCCAAGTCACACGTCTAGTAAATTTCAAAGTTGAGTCTTGAACTGAAGCATGTCTAATTTCAAACCTATCTTGTCAAGCTTTTGCAATACTATTGACAATTAGGAACAAAAGAAATTTTTTAATTAAGAGCTTTTTCTCCCAATGCTGGAAAGATGGCAGTCAGTGGAAGTTGCAAATCACAGACTTCTCACTCAATGTTCAGTGCAAAGCTGCTTCTTGAGTATGTGCTCAGGAAACGCAAGAGAGCTCACTTCCAGACATGGACAGACTCACCGGAAGGAGCCTGTAACTAGGCCAGACTGCTCAGTACCTAATAACTCTGGGGTGGTGCTACAACGATTTCATGATGGCATCTTAATTTAGAGCAACCTGTTCTCATTGAGGAGCTAGAGACTCTGTGGAAAGAACTTAACACAATGTAATCCCTTGTCTCTGAAGATGGAGCTGGTCACACTTCCTTGAAAGCTAGAACTTGCTGTTTGGATGAATTTCTTAGTGAAACTCATCCTGAAGCCCTAAACTTGGGTGATATTTTTTGACTCTACATTTTTTGGAACATCTGCTTCAGTGCATGCTGTATTCTAACTTGCGTTATTAATACTTTTTCACCTGACACATCTTTCCTCCTGAATCACCAATATTTACAGGCAGAAACCTAGTCTGAATTACTTATGTGATTACATTCCCTATAAGTAGTATCTTTCATCACGTCTTGCAGAAGTATAGGTCTACATTTGTTGAATAATTAGTTGATTCATTTAGTTACAAATGAAAGGTAAAGAATTGCAACCATGACCAGAGCCTTCATTTTTTAAAAAATATTCTTATGATTCATGTCTGCTTTCAAAAGTCCAGAGATGGCATTGCTATTGATAGGGCCAAGCACATCCTGGTGAATCTTCAGGGTAACATGACCCAAAGTATGACACTGAACATGTTTTTATAATTTCTTTATTATTCATGTTACTTGGCTTCTCATACTGTAACATTCAGGAAAAATATGCACAAATATCTGAAAGTCTTCATAAGAGGAAAAGTTGAATAATAAGCATTGGAATTTCTCTTTGAAGAGTTGTTGTTTTTATCCATGTACAAGTTGACCTTCTCATGTGGTGCGCACATGACAAGGCTTTCAGACTGAAACCAGAGACACAGCCGTGCTCAAATCTCACCCTCCTTCTGTCCTTTGATGTTTTATTTGAATGTTTGTATTGTCCCCAAAGGAATTAAGACAAAATACTTCACAAGGGCTTAGAACATCAAATGTGAACCACTTTCTTTTAAACTGAAAAATAAAATCAGTGGCAGAACAACTGTAATAAATATCATACATTTATAATCAATAATATATATTAATCAATAAATATATATTATTTTTATATATAGTGTGTGTATGGTATAGAACTAGCATGTTAGGTATGATATACATAAGCAAAGGAGAAATCAAATGCATTAAGATAGATATTATATTATTATAATTATTAATTTTTTAAAAAGGATTTGAGGAATATCTGTATTTTTACCAAAAGGCATATAGGCCCTTTTACCTCTGTTACATTATTAAATTGTGGTTTTAAAGTTAATCAATTAACTTGAATATGTAATACATTCACAACATTTTTTTTAAGAGTAAAGGTTAAAAGTGAAAAGAATTGTTATAACATCCTCCCCTCCCCTCTCCTCACCTCGTTTAGTGTCCGTCCTTGGAGGAAACCATTATTACCAATTCTGAACTTGGACTTGCAGAGATTTTACACATTCAGTTTCTGTCAGTACAATCTAAACCTACCCATTTTATACTATTTAAGAGTTTCATAATGTCCCACGGTATTTATGTTACATTTTACTGTATTTGTTTACTCTAATGGAATGAAATTCGGAACATTTTACTATTGTTTTATATCTCCCTCTGCAATGCTACTTAAAGTGTGGACTGAAGACTTTGACTTTCTATAAAATTTTTATTACTGATCTGCAACAAAATAATGGAAATTGTGCATTAGTATTTAGAAACTTTAATAGCAAATTGATAATGTTATAATAACTCAGCATATATTCACTGTATTTTACAAAATTATTAGTCTACAACAGATTGTGGGGAAAAAGCTCTATTACTGTTTGAGAAATACAGCACTTGGTTCAGACTCATAAAAAAATAACTAATATAGTGTACACACTGACTAAATATCTATGGAAAGAATAAATGAGTATGTGTTTTCTTTCCAGCTTTATTGAGTTATGATTGACAAAACCTGTACACATTTAGGGCGCACAACATGATTTTTTTGATTTGTGTATACATTTTTAAATGATTACCATAATCAAATTAACTAACATATCCATCACCTCATTTAGTTACTGTTGGAGTGTGTGTGTGTGTGTGTGTGTGTGTGTGTGTGTGTGTGTGTGTGTGTGTAGTGAGAACACTTTAGATCTACTGTCTTAGTAAATTTCAAGTATACAGTCCATTTTTATTGACTATACCCACCATGCAGTACAGTAGGTCTCCAAGAATTGTTCATCTTATAACTGAAAGTTTGTACCCTTTAATCAATATCTACTTATTTTCTCACTCCTCAGCTTTTCTGTTACTATGAGTTTGACTTATTTTTTTAAGATTACACATATAAGTGATATTTGTCTTTATCTGGCTTATTTTACTTAATATAGTTTTTTACTTAATATAGATATTTGTCTTTATCTGGCTTATTTTACTTAATATAGTTTTCTCCAGATTCATCCATGTTGTAGCAAAAATCAGGACTTCATTTTTTTAAGGCAAGTAATATTTCAGTGTGTGTATTTATGTGTATGTGTGTGTAATTTTTAACCTTATATATTTATCTATCGACTTAGTTTTTTCCATATCTTGGCCACTGTAAATAATGCTGCAATGAATATGAGAGTCCAGCTATCTCTTCAAAATAGTGATTTTATTTATTTTGGATATATACCCAGAAGTGGGTTTGCTGAATCATATGATAGTTCTATTTTTAATTTTTAGAAGAATATTCATATTGTTTTTCATAACAGCTGTATCAGTTTACATTCCCACCAACAATGTCCAAGGTTCCCTTTTCTTCACATTGTTTCCAACACATGTTATCTCCTGTCTTTTTGATGGTAACCATCCTAACAGGTGTGAGATGATATTTTATTGCAGTTTAGATGTGCATTTCTCAGATGGACAGTAATGTTGTGTATTTTTTCATGTACCTACAGAACCACAAATGACCACAAATAGCTAAAGGAATTTTGAGCAAGAAAAACAAAGCGGAAAGTATCACATTTCCTGATTTCAAATTATACTACAAAGCTATAGTAATCAAAACAGTATGGCACTTGTACAGAAACAGAAATATAAGCCAATACAACAAAATCGAACTTGTGCATATGAGGTCAACACATTTTCAGAAATGAGCTTGTGCATATGAGGTCAACACATTTTCAACAAAAGAACCAAGAATACACAATGGAGAAAGGATATTTTTTTCAATCAATGGTATTGAGAAAACAGGATATCCATATGAAAAGGAGTGAAACTGGACTCTTAACTTATACCATACACAAAAAATTAACTCAGATCGATTAAAGACTTGACTGTAAGATTTAAAGCTATAAAACTAGAAGAAAATATAGGGAGAAGGTTCATTGACATCGATGTCAGCAATTATATTTTGAATTTGACACCAAAAGTAAAGGCAACAAAAGCAAAAACAAACAAACAAACAAACAAACAACAAACTAGTGAGAATACTTAAAACTAAAAGGTTTTTTCTGTACAGCAAAGGAAAGTATCAACAAAATTAAAAGTCATTCTACAACCTACTAAATGAACAAAAATATTTGTAAATCATATATCTGATAAGTGGTTAATATCCAAAATATATAAAGAACTCATACAACTTAATAGCCAAAAACAACAACAACAAAAACAATTTTAAATGGGCAAAGGATCTGAATAGGTATTTTTGTCATGAGGACATACAGAATGGCTCCTACCTCCCTTAGAAAACCAGGTTCTTAGCTTTCACTCATATGGATCAAAAGGGTGAAGGAGGTCAATGGCCATTCCAACCTGACTGTGAGACAGCAAATCCAGAGAAAGGAATAAACATTGATCCAGTCTTACCTTGGAGGTGTTCATGAATAAGCCAGTGTATCTCCTCTGGGTAAGTAAATGTGAAAGGATTTTTCCAGGATTTCTGAGAAAGTTGAAGTGCTGACAGAATGCTTCTTTTTTATGGGCAGACACTAGAAGGTGAGAATGGAGAGTTTCTTCTTGTATAGAGAAGAAACAAGTTCAGCTCTGAATCTTAGAGTGGGGAAAGATAGTTATTTAAATGGAAATGTAAAGGGGAGTGAGAAGGTGACTAACGTTGCAATCTGGAAAAAGCCAACATTTAAAGGTTAGAAGGAGAAAGCTAGCTATGTTAGTAAAAGGGAAAAAAAATATATTGCCCATGACCATGCTGAATGTACTGTTCCAATTACGTTTTTATTAATTAAATAAATCAGTATAAAAGAAGATTGATGTTGATAAGAATGACATTGATCAAAATTTCTACTCACAATAAAAATATATTTTTAGATCAAATGACTTTTTTAGAATGTGTGAAGATGTGTTTGCTGAGCGTGTGGAGTGAGAGCTGCTGTTCTTGCTAAGTATAGTACATGCTGCTAGGAAATAAAACAAACAGGTGTGAACCACCCAGTTGTCCCTGATGCCTCAGCAAATCTCACACCCACCACTGAAAATGTCAAACTCAGTTTTGAGCCTATAACTCGTATCTGTAAAATTGGTATTTGAACTTCTTTAGCTTTCTGTTAGCATTGCTTCAGAAAAAATAATTACTAGGTACCTAAATAAACACAGAGATTATAATAATCCATTAAATAGTATGCTGGAAAATGATGGGACACATACCTTATTTTTTAAATAGACAATTATGCAGGCAAATCAATTTTTTAGTGTGAGCGGAATTTCGAATAATGCTACTCTCTTTAAAAATCCTTTGCCAGACAGTTGACAAGTTTCCAAATGTCGAACTCATGAGTTTCTTAGGTTGCTATATATTATTTCTGATACAGTGGCATCTGCTATAACTAAGTCCCCAAATAACAAGGGCTTAAACAAGATAATTTCTCTTCCACAGGAATCTGGGGCTCACATGACACAGAGAACCCACCCTCTTTAATATAGTTATTTTTCAGTCCCTGGGTATTGTCCATATCCTCATAGTCCAAAGTAAGTAACAAGTATTTTACCTAATATGAAGGGAGAAAAGTAAGAGGAGACCACATACCTCATTTTAAAGACATGAATTCATTCTGCTCATATTCTATGTTACAGAGTTGAATAACATGGCTACAAAGAAGCTTATCAAGTGAACTCTTGTCTGGAAAGTCATTGGCATCATTGGCACAATAAAAATCTTGAGGTTCTAGGACTATGATAAATGAGCACAGCAAGAATTTTAAAGGCTGGTAGCAATATTCACAACAATCGATTTAGGAAATGGAGGAATCAACTGCTCCTGGGGAAAGTTTCTCAACCAAAATTGTCAACACAGAACCTACAAAAAGAAAGATAGATATGCTTGATTACATAAAATTAAAAAATTTTGCATGGCAAATCAATTAGCAAATGCTAAATTTTGAGAAAAATCTTAAAATACAGATGCTAATAAAAGTTAAATGTACTTACAGTCCAAAGGTCAAGATGAAATGATAGGGAAAAGGCATACATCACAGTAGAAAACAAATCCAAATACCCAAAAGAGTATGCAAATATGGTCAAACCCACTAGCAAGAAAATGTAAATTAAAGCAATAAGATATCACTTTAAACCCATCATACTACAAGATTTTTGAAAGTTTCAAGACCTATTCCAATATAAGTGCAAAGAAAGGGGTATACTAGTTTACTGTTGGGGGAAAGAGAAATTATTATATCTTTTTAAAAACCAATCTGGTAACACCGGAAGTTTTAAAACATCTTTTAGATCCCACACATAGGAATCTATTACATAGACACAGAAGAATCAACTGGTAAGATCATAGGTATTAGTGCTTATGAAGGTTTGGTTAGTAGTGACAAAAACCTGGAAAAAGAGTGAATCCCTAGCAACGGCAAATAGATGAATAAATTATTAAGCTCCTATATGACGGACTAGATAAGAATTACTACTTAAGAGAATAAAAATTATATTCTATTAAGTCATTGTAAGAGAATTAGTATAAAAATTATGAGAATTAAAGTTATACATTCATTAAGAATATGCATATTCTTAATATATATATTTAGAGCTATAACAATTGCTTTTGAAAGACTTTCATGAGGTATTATTGTGTGAAAGAAAGATGCAGAAGCTAAGTGTATGAATGTATCCATGTTCTATAAACACCTGAATTGTGTTCCACAAAAAGATATGTTGAAGTCCTAATCCCCAGTACCTTTAAACGTGACTTTATTTGCAAATTGGGCTTTTAAAACAATATGATTAGCGTCCTTGTAAGAAGAGAGACATAGACATGCACAGGGGAGAATGTTAGGTGAAGACAGAGGCTGAGATTGGAGTGATGTGTCTACAAGCCATAAAACACCAAGAATTGCTGGCAATCCCCAGAAGCTAGGAAAGATGCATGGATCAAATGTTATCTCACAACTTCCAGAAGGAAACAACCCTGACAATGTCTGGCTTTGGGTCTTCTGGGTTCCACAACCACAATAGAGTAAATATCTGTAGTTTTAAGCTACCCAGGGTAATGGCATTGCTACAGTCACCCTAAGAAACGAAGACAACGCCTAACTACCCAACCCTACATTTCGCTATGTAAGCATGGGAGAGAGCACACAGGGGAAAAACAAGAGGATAGTATGTCAAAAATAAATTAAAGAAAGTTTTAGAAAAAAAAAAGTCATTTTCCATAAATGTGTAAAACATTTTAAATTAATAACTTAAAACACAAACACATACAAATATATGCTTCTTCAACTCAAATACCAAACTGAGATTATGATGATACTATCTTGGGGTGGTTGGGCTTGTCTTTTTCTTCTTTCCATCTTCTGAATAATATATAAGTGAATATTACTTTTTTTTTCTTTCTCAGAAATACAATTCTGGTCCAGTGAATCTGTTACCTCTTTACATTAACTTTATCTTTTGATTGTAGAAAATACCTAAGGACTGCCACTTTTTTTTTTTTTTGACATTGTGGTCTAATTTGAGATTATATTGAGTTAGACAAGATTGAAGTTTCTCCATAAACAGCCACTTATACGTTTTTACAACAATCTTGTTTACGTAGCATTCACGAATTGTACAAATTAAACAATTCTTTAATAGCATACATCAAGCTCAAGGTACATGGAAGAACAAACTGTTATGAATGTAATCATTAAATTATCATTAACATACACTGTGATGCTTGTATTGCATGTTGAATAATTCTTCAAGCATTATTCAATTCCATTAGTAACTTGTAATGGTAGTTAATTTTGTCTGAAAAACTATCCCCTTTCTTGATTTTATTCTTAGAATATTTATGAATATCTCATCTTTTTCTATTGCCATTCTCCTCAACAATATAACATTATTATGATTGTAAGTTTTTATTGAGTATATCTGATATTTAAAATAATGTAATACAAGTATACATAAAATTTGACCTAAATGTAGGTCAATTAACTGCATTCTGGTTGGTGCAAGAATTTTCCTCCAAGGCTGTGATGTTTATATGTTGCTAAGATACAAGACAAAGATGTTAGCTTGACCGTCTTTATATAATAGAGTATATTCCACTAACTCGGCTTCTGAACAAATGAGTACAAATTGACAATAGTCTAAAATATTTTTTAAAAAATGAATATTAAATGCTATATGAAAACATTATATAGAAATATAAAACAATCAAAGAACTGCAAAGTAAAAATAAAGGAAGAAACACAAAATAGTAATTAAAAGGGCTTTAATAGTTATTAAATGTGCTATTATTAAAGTAATACTAAACACATATTGCAAATTTCAGATCAAAATACTTTATAATTCATTTTCATAACTTCCCTCTAATGCAGAGGAGTAAGCATTCACTTTCGCATAATGTGAATTTTTAATAACTGGTCCAGTCTGGTCCAAAGAACAGAAATTTATTACTTATAGTTAATTTTTTTTTTCTGGTGACAAGCCATTTTCCAAGCAGATCATCCACTTCAACACAGAAATACAAAAATTACTACATAGTCACAATATGGTACTATATCTTATTATAAAAAGTTGCCAACATAGGTGAGCCATCAAGGCTACTAGTTATGTTACTCTATCAGTCAAGTTGTTAAGAGGATAGCCCATGAATTTCACTAGGATATTTTTTGATGAAAATCTTTCATTGCAAGGCAAAGTCGATTCTCAGTCCAGCAGGAAAAATTTGTATCAGCTACATGTTGAACTTCTTAAATATTGGACAAATTAGAAGAGTGATAACCTTTAAAAGTAAAAGACATAGATAATCTGACAGATGTAGCAAGACGCAGGGTAATCAAGATGCCTCCACAGTGAAGTAAAATATTTTAATGGAAGTACAATAATTGATCAAAGAGACATTCAGGCCTCCTGGGTCTGCACTGAGGCTATCCCAAGTCCTTAAATCTGCCATAAAGCCCTAATGGACACCCAGGGGGACACTTCTGACAATTTATTTCAGTTTAAGTGAATTCTGGGACCTTAAATTACCAGAGAGAACCTAGTCACTCTTTAGATTTGCTTGCAGTTTCTGTTTCTGATTACTTAATGGATTAAATTAAAATTTTTCATTATTATTTCTTGATAAGCAACAAATAATTAAAAGTTATGTCATTGAATAGCTTGACCTATAAGTAAAACTCATTTGCTGAAAGGATCTGAGTTTTATCATTTTTAAACATTTATAATCCTCTCTCATTGCTTACTCAAAACTAGTTCAAAACATCCTTTATGCTAATACAAGTTTCATCACTTTTTCAAAAAAAAACTTGTATTACTTATATAATAGCGATGCTAACACACTATGTTAACCAACCACAAATTTATGCTAACCTACTAGCATTAGAACAGAATCTTAACTTTCAGAGATCCTTGTGAAATTACTCTTTTTTCCTCAAATAACAGCAAAATGACTGTGGAAAAGAGTCAGTTTATTGCCTTGTATAATGTGAAGTTTCTCCAAATAGCTTGTTCAAGTATACAATGGTTTTGAATCTCACTATGCCCACCATCTGGAATGGAGCTGCCATTGATTTTATTCTGCTAGCTGAACAAGGAGGAGTATAATTTTGAAAAGAAAAAAGAAAAGAAAAACAAAATCAGGATCCTGAAGGCCATATATTTTAGGCATTTTAGGTTTAAAAAATACATTGTGCTCATAGTGACAGACCCCTCTCCCACCTCAAATTTGTTTTCTTTCAGTATCCAGATCATTGAAAATAATTCATTAAATACCTTAAGCTGAATACTTCTATAAATTCTTCCTCCTCTTTAAAATTCATGACTAGATATAAAAATATGAAAATTAAAAGAGTCTAACAAAACTGAAGACCCCTTGTAAACCACTCCTGGTTTCCAAATATGAATACTCATAATTTTAATTTATTTTTATTAAATTATAAATTTTATACAACAGAATTTGCCCATGTTAAGTGCTTTATTTGATGAGTTTTAGTGAATGTGAATAGTTTTATCATCACTCCTAAAATCAAGAGATAGGGGATTTATATCACTCCCGAAAGGTCTCTCAAACTCAGTTGAATTAAATTTTCTTCCTTCACTCCCAGCCCTTGGCACTTTGCGTTTTCTGTCACTAAAATTTTTACTATCTGTATAACTACATATAAATTAAATCATAGATTATATGTGTCTGTATTCTTCCACTTGAGTAAAATTTGATCTTGGTACTTTACCTAATGTAAACAACCCGCATATTTTTATTGTAGTATTTAGACTATTTACATATATTGTAATTACCAGTATGATGTCTATGTTGTCTATTTGTTTCATTCATTTCTTGTTATCTTTTTCTCTGTCTCTGCCTTTTATGTGAATTATTTGTAGTTTTATCTCGGCTTTAGCATTCTCAGTGGGTTCTCTTTGTTTTTTGTTGTAGTTGTTCCAGGTTTACAATTACATCTTTAACTTATCCGGTCTATACTTTAATATAATTCTACTTAATGTAGACTATAACACCTTAAAACAGTATATTCTCATTTTCTCCTTCCTCTTTGACATGTTATAAAACTCATAACACAGTGTTATTATATTTGCTTTAAACAGTCATTTATCTTTTCGAGAGCTGAAGAGCAAAATCTGTTATATTTATTTATATATTTACCATTAATACTATCCTTTATTTATTTATTTTTGTAGATCTAAAGAAGTTAGGAAATTAAAAAAAAAAATTGCAGTACAAATCTACTGATGATGAATTCTCTTAGCTTTTTGTGTTCTCCAGTAACATTTTCCCCCTTTATGTTTGGAATATATATTTTCTAAGTATAGAATTCTGAATCGACAGTATTTTTTAAGTTTTTTAAATATGTGGTTTTATTTTTTCTGGCCTCTGTATTTGATGAAAGATCAGCCAACATTCTTATCTTTGTTTTTCTTAATATAAAGTGTCTTATTTCTCCAACAGCTTTTAAGAATTTTCCTTTGTCACTTAATTTAATAATTGAAGATCTTGGAGTGATTTTCTTCATGTTCATTTTGCTTGGTGTGCATTGAGCTTATTGTTATTATCGGAGTTTTACTTTTCTTATGAAATTGGAAAACTATAAGCTATTATTTCTTCAATTTTTTTTTTTCTGACAAATCTTTCAGACTCCTTTTAGGGATTCAAATTACAAGTACTTTTGACCAGTTGATATTTTTCTTCAGGTTTTTGCGGATCTGTTCTTTTTGCTGTTATTATTGTAGCTGTATATCTGTTTTTAAGTATTTTTTCTTTCTGTGCTTCATTTGAAAAGTTTTGATGTCTGTATTTTTTAAGACTGCTGGTTTTATTTTTCTTCTGCAATGACTAATATACACATAGTATATTTTTAATTTCAGATATTGTGTTATTCATCTGTAGCTGTTTCATTTGATTTTTTGAATATCTGTTCTATTTCCCTTCATCAAATTTAAGTTATTGTTTACACCTTTGAGTATACTTGTAACATATAATAAATTTTTAAGCTCTTTATCTACTAATTCAGTCATTTCTATATTATTTTCTTTATGGAATTTCCCTATTGTTTTTTATTCATTTGAAGAGTATTGGATTTTGTTCTGGTACTTTATTAAATATCTAAGTTACCAATTCGATCCTTTTGAGGCTAGCTTTTGTTTCTGGGACAATTTAGCTCTGCTACTAAGGCATGAGTACTTAATACTTTCTAGGTAGTACTTAATACTACCTAATGTCCTGTATATATATGAGTAACTTCCACTTTGTCTGGCAGAAACACCAAACAGTCTCAGGCCTGCGTGAGTTCTGGGAAAGGTTTTGGGCAATGTCTCTTTGGTGGTTCTTTCTCAGTCTTCAGTACGTTTCTTCTTACACATGAACAGATTATTTCTCAGACAAAGAGCCAAAACTCCCTTTTTTCCTATGTGCAGCTCTTTCCTTTTACATACTCTGTCTTGCATAATCTAGCCTCCTTTTGCCTTTTAAACTCTTATTTCTGTCTTCTTGACACATTAAGACAACCTAGCTCTGTTTAACTAGCCCACCCCACACTGTGACCTGGAAACTGTCTTCACGTTATATGCCAGGACAATCATAGAGCTATTTTTGTTGCTTTTCCTTTCCTTAGTTATTGAAATTCTGCACTGCCTTTTTTGTAATGTCTAAAATCTGGCATTTCGTATATTTTATTTGTTTTCGTGTTTGCTTATGGTGGGAGTGCAGCTCTGCTGGTAGTTATTTCTTCCTGGGCAGAGGTGAAAGTACCACGTAGTTCCTTAAAATAGATTCCTAATCCACCAAGATGGACAGTGTAATAAATGGAGACTGAAACAAAAACAGAATATTTGACATAGATGCAGAGATGGGAAAATTAGTAGGGTAGGATTAGAAGTCACATCTCCATGCCATTGTCCACTACTGCAGACGCTCTTAGTACCATCTCATCGTTTACTCTCATAGCCCACCTACAATAATGTCCGATCTCTAACAAACACCTTTCTATAGAACATGGTCAAGAAACAAAATGTTTTTATAAGTCTCTGAATAACAGACCATTTGTAGCAGGAGTCATAAAATTCATGTGTGTGTTTGACTCTTAATCAGAGCTGTATTGTTCCTCACTCGAAGACTCTTTTGTCTTTTTTGCTAATTTATAACCTATTTAGTTTTCTTTTCTTCAAGCTCATGGCAAGTTAAAGAATGAGATGTCCTTGAAAACGTTTGTGAAAGACACCCTAAATGTAAAGAAAGAAACAGAAAACTATAAAAGGCTGATAAAAACTAAAAACATCATTTTAATCTTAATGATGAACAATTTTTATCATTTATTTAGGGACTATATTGTGTTAAACACTTTTAGGCATATTCTACTTTATATTTTATTAATTAATGTAGGATAAAATTTATTCAATTTTTAAAAAATCACTGTAACTAAATTGTAATATCCCTTTTAACGAATGAGAAAATAGACTCCGGGAAATTAAGTAACTGGACCTAATTGATACAGCTAGTAAATGATAGATCATGGTCAAGAAGTTACATTCTTCTGAGTCCATAATTTATGTTTTTGAAAACTATATTAGTTGACATTTATAAATCAGAAAGCTTAGGTAATGTGCCTATAGTCATATATCTGGTACTTGGCATAGTAAGAATTTGAAACTTTGCCTACTTGATTACAAATATGCTGCTAGTACCCATTAAATTATACTAACATCTATTTCGCTATAAAGACAGGTGGTCATTTATCAACAATAGAAGACGATTAATAAAATTATGCATTATAGTTCTAGCTACATTTCTATGATAACCTCAAAGGAAATTATTTCAATAAATTATTTTAATTTTATGTCAACTAGAAGCAATTATAATTCTGATTTTACCCCAAATATCCTTGGAAATATATTAAAAATAAATTATAAAAAAAATACAGATACCATGAGAGGAATTAAAATGAACATCAGAGTAAATTTAAATTTTAAAAGATCAAAGAGATCTTTTAGCACTTCTAAATGTATTCTAATAACCAAAATAATTCTTACTGATTTTTAGCTACCACTACTTTTCACATAGGTATTGTTTTACATTAAAAATGCTACTAGTTCAAATATTGCTAAATTGTTTTAAAATATAAAAATTGCTCTAAAAACTAATAAGATGCAACTATGTTATCTGTAAGAAACTCACTCTAATATAAAGATTCTGATAAGTTAAAAGGATGAAGAAAGGTATATCATGATAAAACTAATTAAAGGAAAGCTGAAATAGCTATTTTAACTTTAGACCAAAAAAAAAAAAAATTCTGATCAAAAATTACCAGGAATACAGAGAGATATTACATAATGAAAAAAGGTTTGATTTTCCAGTAAGACATATGATCCTAAATGTGTATGTATCTAACAAAAGAGAATCAAAATACATGAGATAAAAACTGGCAGAATCTATAATATCAAAACCAAAGACATTATAAGAAATGAAAACTCAGATTAATATCTCACATGAATGTAGATGCAAAAATCTTCAATAAAATATTAGCAAATATAGCAAAAATAGTTACACACCACGAATAAATGGAATTTAGTCTTGGTATACGAGTCAGGTTCAACTTTCAAACAACTACCAATATAATCAACATGCTAACAAATAAAAATTACATGATCATATCAATAGGTGCAGAAAAAGGATCTGACAAAAACTAATACCCATTTGTCAGACGTGCGCGCACACACACACACAGACACACACACAAACCAACAAAAACTCTCTTAGCCAACTTAGGGATAGAGGAGAACCTTCTCAAGTGATAAAGAACATCTACAAAAAGCTTACAGCTGACATCATACTTAATGATTAGAGACTGACCAATTTCTCCCTAAGATAGTAAAACAAGGCAAGAATCCCATGTATTCATTATTGTATTGAAAGGCCTCAGTAGTGAAATAAGACAAGAAAAAAAAAAAGTGTTATGGTTAATTTTATGTGTCAGCTTGACTGGGCAATAGAATACCCAGATATTGATAAAATGTTCTTCTGCTTGTTTCTGTGAGAGTATATTTTGATGAGATTAACACTTAAATTGTTAGTCTAAATTGGACAGATTACTCTCTATAATGGGCATGGACTTTACCCAAGCAGTTTATTTAACAAAAATGTTAACTTTCCCCCGATACAAGAGAATATTTCCTGTCTGGCTGCCTTCAATTGAGACATTGGCTTTTTCCTACCTTCATATTCTAAATGAAACATGAGCTCTTCTTGGATATTGAGCCTACTGGCTTTCAGATGGAAACTACACCATTGGCTCTTCCAATTCTCACGTCTTCGGATTCAAATTAGAACTGACCATTGACTTTCCTGGGTCTCCATCTTGTTGACTCACCCAACAGATCTTGAGACTTGCCAGCCTCTGTAATTGTAGGAGATAATTCCTTATAAGTTTTCTCTCTCTCTTTTAAGACTTCCTAAACTTACTTCAAGAGGTGCGGTATCAGTGATAAAATAGAAACATCAATGAAACAGAATGGAAAGCCCAGATACAGACTCACTCTTACAACTGATCTTGGCAAAGGTGCAAAAGCAATTTAATTGAGAAAGAATACTTTTTTCAACAAAACATGCTGGAACTCTTGAACATCCATATGCCAATAAATACATAAATAAATAAGAAGAAGAACAAAGAGCCTTTGCATAAAAATTAAGTCAAAATGGATCATAGATCTAAACTTTAAAACTTTTAGAAGAATAAATATGAGAAAATATATCTGACCTTGATTTTGGCCATCAAAACAACAATAATGTTAGAAATGATTATTTGTTAGCCAAGAGGGGTGTAAGGAGATATGACTACTACATGTAATGCATCCTAGATGGAATTCCAGAACAGAAAAATCAGAAAATTTAGAAAATTTGAACAAACTATAAACTTTAATTAATAATAACGTATCAATATTGGTTCATCAGTTATGATGAATGTATCGTAATAGTGTAAGATATTAATGATAGTGGAGCAGGATGTCGGGTATATGGAAACTCTATACTATCTCCATTACTTTCTTATAAATCTAAAATGAGTCTAAAATTTAAAAAAATTAATAAAAAAAACAACTTTGAAAGAAATGATTACGTTTACTTCTTTACATATTGAAATAGTGCTATAGGATGTCTGTCCCCTTGCAAGGACAAGCCCTCGAAATCGGCTGCTTAAGCAAACATCTTGGAGAGTGTGTTTTCTGTTCAAACTGATGTTGATGAGTGTTTATGCTTCCCTTTTCTTCACAGCTCTTTCTTTTATAAATTCTTCAGGAGAAAGGAATAAATATATATTGTTTTGACTTTAACTGAATGTTTTAACATCTACTAACCTCTATTTTAGGAAAAGTGCTAAGTTCAAAGAGAAAAGCAGAAGAGGAAATGGAGTGGTTTGGAGCTATTTTGATGAAGAGAAGGACAATCAAACTCTTAGTAGTCTGTCTAAATAAAAAAGTCAATATTCGAACCATAAAATTTTATGCTCACAAACCCATGAGGTGTCTACAATCTTTATAAAGTCTCTGCCAATTTCATTGACAACTTCATTTATTTAAAGCTTAGAGATTTTAAGGGAAAATTTATAAGTTGAGTTATAAAGCAACATATTTAGGTGTACTTCTTTATTTTTATAAAAGTTCAACAGGATTCTTGTTATTAATGGAAACTAGATACATATGAAAAGGATTTGAATTTTTTAAATGTAATCATATTATTTTCTGATACACATCTAGTCCCTAAAAAAGAGTGATACCTATATTTAATAACAAGATAGATAGTAATATGAGATTCTTTAACCTAAAAAGGATTTACTACTACTGAACTTTTGTAAATTACATTACCATAGGCCATGAAAGTTTATGGCCAACCCCAAAGTTTCAGTCCATATATATGTGCATTCACATAATTTAGTTTCATCATTCCTTTTCAAAGAAGGAAGGAAAGAGAAAGTAATTATACACAAAGCTAAATATTTGCATATTGTAAGATGTATGCAGTGTCTTTTGTCTCAAAGTGCTAGCCTGTTATATGCTAATATGTGCCTCAGCATAGCTACTTAAAATGAATCATTGTAAACTTCAAACTGTGGGCATTGAAAGTACTCTTTTCAACTTCCATAAAAACAAACAAGCAAAAAATTACTTTATATTTTTGGCAAACAGATAAAGAAATACTAAAATAGCTCCAGAAGCTAAAACAACATATTGTGAAAATTTTAAATAACACTTTTCTTACTATTTTTTAATGAAAATAAAATTCTTTCTGAGGATCATTAATAACAGGAAGAGATATTCCATAATTTTGATTGATATACTTAAGAAATGGTTAAAGCAACTACTGATCTTACGGTAAGTTCTAGAATTTGGCTCCCCTATGAGACAATTCAGTTTTTATTGTAAGAATTGAGCAAAATAGAATCTAGAAATTAGAAGTGCTCTTTTTAGATAATGATATGGATGAATCTTAAACATTAATTTGAAAAATCAAATCTTTTCCCAGCTTTTTTTCTCCAACTGGCTTTATTTCCATTTTAGTTTGTATCTTCTTCTTCCTCTGAACCCAAGAAATCACTAGCATCTTTCTTGTCTTTTATATTAGAAATATCTCCTTGTTCATTATCTGGGTACTTTCATGTTCCACCTAAGCAGAGTAATTATAGTTCCTTGTGTTTTTGAGAAGACGTAATGTGTCTGTGGTAGGAGTTAGGAAGGTACATTTTGATCTTCGGTTAGAACAATACATTTCCTGCTGAAATTTACCTGAGTATGTTATCTGAAATTTACCTGAGTATGTTATAATCAATATAAGTATGTCTTTTTAATGCTGCCTTGGTCGACATTACTTTGTTATGTCTTTGAAAAGTTTTTTTTCCCCTTAAAAACACATGTATTCCATCACGCTATACTTTTATAAATACATGTATATGTGTGTGTGTTCTGTGTTATGCATATAAATGTGTGTATATGTGCATCTGTGTGTGTACTGTCTTAAGCTTTTGGCTATTGAGAGCTCTCATGGTCATATACATTATACATTCTTGTGCATCTTATAATATTTTAATATTCGTATTATGCTTTTGTGGCTGATGAGTATTACAATACTACACATGCTCTCAGCTGATTAAGTTCTCTGTTACTATCTCATCCTGATTGTTTTGACTATTATCAGATTAAATCTTATCAGCTTAAACTTATCAAATTGCACACTTTAAGTATATGCAGTTTGATGTATGTCAACAGAATCTTGATAAGCTTAGAGTGGTTGTGGATGGATTTAGGAGAGTGACCATCAGAGAAATGAAATTTCTGTGCTAAAGAAAATGTTATTTTGCTTTGTGTGGTAGTTACAAAACTCATTACACAATACACTTTAAGGTCTGAGTAAAAAAATCAAATAAATAACAAACAAAAACAAAAGAATGTAGAGATCATTAGAAAATTCAGGATCGATGGAAGCTCTTAGACATTATTAAGGGTGCCACAAATACCATGGTGGTCCAGGATTACTAAGGGCAAATTGTAAGGAAGATGATTGGAAGAAACCATAGGCAAGCATATTATGGCCACTGAGGAGCTGAAGAGAACAAAAGAGCGATGATTAACATTAAATCACTGCAAAAGCATTTATATAGAGAATATGTATTATGTCCTCCATGACCAAAAACTCATCGTCCACTCCAATCATCTAAAGACATTTCGGTTCCTTGGGATTTGATTTGGTGGCCAATGAATAGAACCTAGTAATAAAGTACTTTGTGATGTATTTAGCTCCAGGTACTTTTTGAGGTTTCACAATGAGGATTCACTAATATTAGAGTCAGTGAGCTCACAAAGTAATATTTCTACTAATGTAAGAGATAAACCACTGGACAATGGATGCCATGCTTTAAGTTATTATACTCTAAACACTACTAAAGAACACTACCAAATAAGACCACTGATTATGAGATCAGTTTTGGTTTTAAAAAATTCAACAACTCTGCATAATTAATGATGATGGTCAACTGTACCAAGTACTAGGAAAGAAAAATTTTGCCTTATGCTTTGTATCTTGTGGCGAAATGCAAAAGATGGATTTATAATGAAAATAGAGCTTTCTTCCTGTAGGTATTAAGTTACCTATGGACACACAATGTCATAGAAGAAAACACCAGTGCAAACACCCCATATATATATATCTGTCATTTAGTATCTACAGAACAGTGTATGTGGGGATTTCAAACACAGATGCATATATCATTGATTAGTGAAGTGATGATGACTAAGACCGTATGCCTATGTGGTATGAGTGTCAGACTACAGTCAAATATGTGAAAGGGAGGCAATTTGTAGCCATGCCACAATCTGGGCCTACTGCTACCTTTTCTAATATTTTCATGAGCAGCTAAATACCTGATTTGTACATTTGATCTTTAGATTTCCAAGTTCTGATGCAAATTTATAAAGGCATATAAAGCTCAATAAAACATATATTCAATTCAGATTTGCTCCTGAATCTGTCAGTTTTCAAACTTTAAATATTTGCATGGACTAAGTTCACTTAAGTATTTACCATTTTGTGGTTTATTGTACATAAACCCACAGGAAAACATTTTCTGCTGTCATATAAATAAGACTGCTTCTTTACACAAGAATTTATTTTCTATCATTTCAGAAGATTAAGACTTTAAGTCCTGGTTATCCAGAACAGAGTAGGGATGCTAGGAGGTAAGTATAGTATGTGTCACTTATTGTTTCTTTAGGAAAGAAGGGACAGAGTGAAGTAGGAAGAGAGGGAGGGAGGAGAGAAGGAAGAAGGGTCACTAAAACAGAGAATGTGAATCTTCTGACAGCTCTCAAAGATAATCAGAAGCAAGAGGCCCTTTCGTGTGGTCATATATAACAAATTTCTCTGGAAGAATAAGCAGTGAGATGGTCCTGGGACTGCAGATTACTTAGCCCCAGGACATAGGTTGTCTGTGCCCAAGCCAAGGATGATCCTACCTCTCTCTGAAAAGGTGACCTTTGTGAGAGCCCACTTCCACCACCCATGGGCAGGTAATCACATTCACAAGATAACTTTTCCTTTTTTCTATTTTTTCAATATTCCCTTAACTTTAAAAAGCCTCAGGGTACAAACACAATAAAGTCATTCGTTAAAATATTTAGTTGAAGTGATAGCAACATAATACAGTATATTTCATACTGCCTCTTTATCTTGGCAGGACCATTAATAAGGCAGGGTTGTTTTATGTCCTGAAGATTAATAAGCTGGGGCTATAGCACTATAGTACTCAGAAGTGGTTCACATTTGAAATTGTTTTACTTCTGTTTCCCTAACGTAAACATTGACTGCCTCAAATCTATTTCAAAAAGTAGGCAGAGTAGATGTGAACCAATAAGCAAAATAAATAGCTTAAAGTTATAAACAACATAAACTAGGAAGTGATTTTTAGGGATAAAAGTCAATCAACTGTCTTGAAAGAGCAAAGAGAACGAATGTCTCTTCAGGAATCCAAGAATTAAACCACACTGGAGCCTTAGTGACAACTTTCTTTCAAGAGCATCTGTGAGGATGTGGAAACTGAGCAATTAAAGATAGAAGTAACAGGCCCAGTGAGATATAAAGGCCAGTACTGCTCTCTGGTACATTAATTTAGTGTTGATTCTGTACCCTGGCTGATGGAAGTCTGCATTACCTGGAGATCACTTTGACGCCAGGATACGCCTTTCCCAATGGCTCATTAGCCTCAGTCAAGAGCAGAGTCTGCTACGAGTCAAAATTATCATCATAGATATCATGATTTATTAACACAAAGTGATGCTTGGGATATAGAGAAAAATGGCTGACACTCCTTTGTAATCTTACAATATTTTAAATGTTTTCACTTAACTACCTCAAAAGCTTCACGTGTCGATATTATTGTCATCCTGTAAATGAGGATCTGAGGCTCAGAGAACTGAAGGAGCTCGTCCACAGCAGAGACTGCAGCTGAGGGAGTCAGATCTGGAATACGAGCTTTCTGACTTCAAATTCTGTCGTATTTTTTTTTTCAGCTCCCCAAATATGTCTGTTCAAAAACTGAGATAATACTATGGTCTTCTAGGGACTCGAATGCCCTATCCTTATATCATTTTATCACTTTAATGACTTTGCTCCACAATACACGGGGATATGTTTCTGCGTAAACACACGAGCTTCCTTGATCAGAAAGATTGGAGCACATGGCTGAGAAGAGGAAATGTAAATTGTCCAGAGTGAAAAGGCATGAAGGTAACGTGAAAGAGAGAAATTCGAGAAAGATTGATGGGGCATTAAATGATCAAGGGATAAGAATCCTGATGTATTAGGGTTATGATGGGGAGCGAAGACATCTCAATGCCTATAACTGTGGATAAAACAAGACCCTGCAGTGCATACCGCAAATGATGTGGAGCTTTCACATACCGTGAGCGTACAAAGAAGTGAATAACAGAAAGAATGGGTCTTGCATCACACCCCTTGATTAGAATCTCATCTCAGCCAACCGCGCCCCCCCCCCACCGTCCACCAGCTGTGTGACCTTAGGTAAATCACCTTCGCTGAGTCTCAGTTTCCTCATTTGTATAATGAGAGTAATAATAGGATCTGATCTACTTAAGACATAAGACTCTTGTGAGAAACAAATATTAAATTATTTTCATGAAGCTCCATATGTTTAAAAATGTGAGTTGCTATTACTTATAGATAAGTATATTAGTTACATTATTTTAGATGAAAGAAATATATTTGTGTTTTCAACGGTCAGCCAGAATGTGCTTTTCAAGGTCTATCTGCCAAGCTTTAACAGGAGTTAATTAAATAATTAGGCAATAGTTAAGTAAATAAAACTTATAAAAATGTACTCATGAAGCAACCAAATCTCCAGTGAACATTATGCAAAGTATAAATCTTTATTTAAATCATTTTCTATCAAGTTATATTTGTAATTTTGTATTGCTCTCCATGTGTTCCCTTGTAATTTGCTTCCTAATTCACTCAGAAAACTGTTAAATAATAATTATTAGATTACAAACAAGAATCCCAATACATATGCAAACAAGAATAACTAGAAGATCTATGAATGGCCAAAAGGTACATGAAAGATACTTAGATCGCGTATAATCAGGGAAATGCAAACCAAAATCACAGTGAGATATTACTTCAAATCTGTTACAATGGCCATCATTCTTAGGACTAAAGGTGACAAGTGTTGGCAAAGATGTGAAGAAAAGGGAACCCTTGTGCACTATAGGTGGGAATGTAAATTGGTGCAGCCACTATGGAAAACAGTATGGTGGTCCACCAAAAAATTAAAAATAGAATTAACATATGAACCAGCAATCCCACTTCTGAGTGTATAACCAAAGGAATTGAAAACAGATATTAGAGATATCGGAATTTTCATGTTTGTTTCACGGTTATTCACAATAGTCAAAATATTCAAATTCTATATTCTTTGAACAACCTAAGCATCTCAGTGGATGAATAGATAAAGATGAGATGTGATGTGATGTGATGTGATATGTGTGTGTGTGTGTGTGTGTGCGTGCGTGCGCGCGTTAGTATTCAGCTATGAGGAAGAAAATCTATCATTTACAAAAATACAGATGGACCTCAAGGGCATTATGCTAGGTGAAATAAACCAGATGGAGACAGACAAATACTGAATGGTATCACTTATATGTGAAATCTTAAAAAACAAAATGTCAAACTTATAGAAACAGAGAGTAGAAAAGTAGTTGCCTAGGGCTGAGGGTTGGGGAAAATACAGGTTGGTAAAAGTGTACAAACTACAAACTTTTTCATCTGTAAGATGAATGAGGTCTGAGGTTTACTGTATAACATGGTGACTATAGTTGAAAACACTGTATTGTATATGGAATTTTGCTAAGAGAATAGAACATCAATATTCTCACCGAAAATATATGTGAGGTGACAGATCTGTTAGCTGGATGTAAGCAATCTTTTCACAATGTATACATAATCAAAGATTCACGATATACACTTTAAATATCTTATGACTTTGTCAGTAACACCTCAATAATTTGAAAAAAAAAGAATTCCCAATTTAATCTGAAAAGAAAAAATAAATAACGAGGAAATAATGAAAGTTTGAGAGCTTGCTTGATCATGGAGAATTAGGCAAACAAGAACATACAGATATATAACATCTAACTTAGATTCTGGGAGACTGTTTGAAATTAAATTTCTTATTTTGACTTTGTGCTCTGAATAGATGCATTAGCTACTTACTGATTTCTAGGTAGAAGCACCATCACTGTGGCAAACGTTCACTCCTTCCCACAACAAACTTGTGTTTACAACTCACAACATCAAATACTTCCGGCGCTGTAATAGACACTGATGCCACAGACAAAGACAAGGAGCTCATAGTCCGATAGCACAAGTTTAACAGACAGGACTACCAAATGCTATAAAATGCCAAACCTCCAGTGCTTTCACCCTCACTTAATCTAATACCACATTCCCATTTCACAAGCTAATCAAGGGCAGTCAAGAGCAGCAGCCATGTTTTATCTTCATTCACCAAACCTAGCATGGAATTACTGTAAGACTGAACAGAACAAGTTGACCTAAGTGTAACTCACATACTATTGCAATTTAAGGATTTATTGACCCTGGCAAACCAGCTCTACTCACTCCAATGCTATGTGCACGTGTTCAGATACAACAAACGCTTCTTAAGAGTTTTAGCACTTTTCCTGAGCTGTGGTTAAGATGAAGGAGAGATTTGCCATGCCAGCAGTTTCACACGGAGAACTTCCCCAGAGACGGTCCCCTCTGGCTGACCTTGCCATTACTTTGTGTAGTGGGTTGATGAATGGTGGCTCCCAAAATATATGTCCACATCTTAATTCCTGGAACCTTGTCAATGAGATTTTATTTGGAAAAAAAAAAAAAGGTCTTTGCAGTTATAATCAAGTTAAGGATCTTGAGATAAGAGATATCATTCTAGATTATCTGGGCAGTCCTAAATCAAATTGTAAGTGACCTTAAAAGAGAAAAGCGGTGAGAGATTTGAGTCAGACACAAAAAGAGAAGACACAGACAGGGAAGGAGGCAATGTGACCACAGAGGAAGAGATTAGAGTGATGTGGCCACAAGTCAAGGAGTGCCAACAACCACCAAAAACTAGAAGAGACAAAGAATGGGTTCTTCCCTAGAGACTCCAGCGGAAGCACAGCCCTGCCAACACTATGAATTCAGACTTCTGTCCTCCAGAACTGCGAGAATAAATGTCCCTTGTTTAAAGCCACTCAATTTGTGGTCACTTGTTAGAACAACCACAAGAAACTAATATACTTGGTTTTGTTCTCTGGTTTCACCTCATGATGATGCCAGTGCATTGATGTCCATACAGAGCGATGACTCTCTAAGAGAACTCGTGGTCTGGCTACCATAACAAAATGCCATAGACTGGGTGGTTAAATAAGAGACAATTATTTCTCACAGTTCTAGAGGCTGGGAAGCCCACGATCAAGGTACTGGCCAATTAGGCTCCCAGTGAGGGCTCTCTTCCTAACTTGGAGACAGCCACTTTCTCACCAGGTCCTCACATAGCAGAGAGGGGAAGCTCTGGTCTCTTCCTCTGGTTACAATCCCTTCATGGAGGCTCCATCCTCAAGACCTCATCTAAACCTAATCACTTACCAAAGGCCCCACCTCCTAATACTATCGAATTGGGGAATTGGGCTTCACCATATAAAACTGGGAGTGAAGGGAAGCTGGGTACAAACTTTAATCCATAACAGGTTTCATATTTCAACTCACATATATGTGAAATTTGCGAACAAATACATTTCATTCCTAGGGTGTTCCAATTTGGCATTATTATATTGGGGGAGAAATGCATATTTAGCTTACAGGAACCTTGCAAAATGCTCAGCGGACGGCCACCTTGGGAAACAATGTCTTTGCTTTCTGCTGATTTGAAGGCGACTCTCATAATTCCTACTTGGCACCCACATCCAGGCATACAACTGTCAGCAATCATTGTACACTTTCACTTGAATAGATCTTTGGCATAATTTTTGTTTGTTTCTTTTAGTTAAAGGGCATATACTTATTCCATTCATTATTGACAGAACGAATGACATGATACAATAAATGAATGAATATTTATACAAGTAGTGTTCACTTCATGGAGAGCATATTTCTCAACAGTCCTCCATGAAAGGCAAATTCTCTTAGATTCCAGGAGTGGTCTCCAAAGCCCAAGTAGCAGGATTAAATCTTTGCCCCACCACCCGCCCACTGTGTAACCGTGCATGTATCTTCAAATCTCCTTATCTCAGTTTCCACTTCTACTTCAAGAAAACAAGGGTTATAATAAGAGTAATAACAAAGTTAGCAGGACTGCGAGGATGAAATGTGTTAATCTATGTGAAAACCTTAGAAAAGTACCTGGCACACAGAATGCTATGTATCAGAACCAGTCGCTACTAGCATTATGGACATTTTATTTTACACAATCTGTGATTTTATCAGACTACTTCTGCTGGCGCAGAGGTAGTAGACATGGATTCATGTGGCATTGCATTCTCCAAGAAGTCACACACCTCATTTCGCCATTAGTAGTGAGTTATCACTCTCAGTCTGTGATTTCCTTGGCACTCAAGCTATCTGAGAAGTTGAAGATTCTTTGAGGAAACAAGATCACCTCTTCATCATTTTACATCTCTCTTTCAAGTATGCACCCCTGATCCCAATTGCTTTTTACAGATAGATTTTGAAATACACGGATTTATTAGATTAATCCTTCTTGAAAGATATTTCTAGTAGTAATTGTTCAGAAAATTTGCTGTAGCTTCCTGAGCTTTTTAAAGAAGACTAACCAGAATGGTGAATGGTGATAATGGCTGCTTTTTCAAAGGCCCATTTCTTGCCCATGCACCAAAAATGTGACCCAGGGCGAGTGTGGAAGTACTTTGAAGTAAGACAGAATAGCTTGGAAGTTATGATTAAAGAAGACTTGTTTACAAAATAAACTTCAAGATTATAGGAAAACTTCCTCGGTGACTTTTTTAGGTCTTTGATTCAATGAACCAGATCCCGCTTTTCTCCCATGGGGTGAAGCTGACCTAGACCACAATAGAGAAAGTCTTGCAGATAGACTTGCCAACTCCATGCCAGAGACAATTAGTGGGCAACAAACTACAGCCTTTAAAGAGCAGGTGGAGGAATGATGAACAAAAACAAAATCAGTCTCTGGCCCTATCTCCTTTTTCACTGACCATTCATAATTTTTGCAAACATCTAATTAAAGAGAAGACTTTTTATTTTTTTCATCCTGGAGCTATAAATATGACACTATCAATCACAGAGGTTGTTAGGGCAGGTGATGAAACTGAAATTTCTAACCAAAGAGGAAGGCCTTTGTGTATCATATAATTTTAAGACTTCTTCTCTCTCAGTTTTGTTATTTTTGTGTTTGATTGTTTTTAACTTCTGATGGCTTTTTTTCTCCCAAGATGATACTCATCACTGAACCACACTCTCCATTCCTGAGGGTGAATAATCTTCAAAGTCTGCTCACAGAGGCAACTGAGAAGGCTATTTTGCTCAGAATTGTGTTTCTAGCTTCTAGCCCACAACATGCAACATTATAAGCACTCCATAAACAGTTGTTAACTAAATGAAATCAAAGCCATGAGGCTTTTATCTTCGAGTGTGATCTATTTTGTTTGTTTTCTTTCCATTTGTGAGAATAATGACATCTGGATAAAGCTGTGAAGAGACGTACTTTAAAATCAGCACATGGAAAATTCTTTCTGAGAGTATCTTACTCTGGCTTCCTCCATCTTGAAATCCTGTTAATCGACAAGGAGATTTCTCTGACTACTCTGTGCACTCTGCTTAGTCTCCACTGTAGTAATTATTTTCTTGTCTTCGGTGCACTCATCATTATGGAATTTATGTTCATTGTATGTTTCTACCTGTAGAAAGCAAGTCACAAGGGTTAGGTGGCAGGATTCCCTCATTCATCATTCAGCTCTCATTATTCAAACATAGCACCAAGCCCATAAAGGGAATTACTACATATTTTTTAAATGAATTAATAAATAAAAAAATAACATGCATGTTTAAACTCAATGTAATCTAGAATTCAGTTTTTTAATTTTGGGACATGGTTTTGAAAGAGTTGCTAGTTACATTATACGCACAGGATATCAATCATGCCATTTAAGGTATACAGATTACTACAGAACATGAACGAAACATTGTGATTTTTATCTCAACTGATATGTATGATTTCGAATTTAAGTTTGTTTCAATTAATAAGACTTGCTTCGGTACATGCATTATATTCACATTGTCGGCTAAATTTGTGTCATAGGAATTTGCATTAGAATAGAAATATCTAAGATAAACTGTTAATCATATTTGCTTTAATATTATTCTCACAAAATTCTTCTATGTAGGCATTATTAAAAGTTTTGGAGAGGTGAAAATGAACTGAGAAATGATAAATTGCAGAAGTTACACATAAAATCAGAAAGGGAGACAAGAATCACATCTTTGAAATTTTGGGTTTTGGGAAGTTTTGTGCATTTTGGTGTATCAAAATAGACTGTTAGCCTTATATGTTTTTATTTACCTAATATGTTTTTATTTAAGTGTAATGATTATATAAATGAAAAGATGACTTCCCTAAGTCATCAAGTTTTAGCGTTTTGTAATTTTAAGTTTTCCTTAAATTGAATGGCAAATGTATGACTTTGGAAATCTTGGGACTAAATGTTTGCAGAATTTATAGCAAGAAGTGAATTAAATCTTCTTAGTATGAACCGTGGTAATAATAGTAACAAAACTTTCTGGTCCTACCATGTAATTCCATCTTTTTTCCCTCCCACCAAAGAATTTACTTTTCTCAAATTACCAAGACCTATTAGCCACACCCCTTCACGTTATCCTCTTTTCCCAGAAAACGTTTTATGTCAAATATACTGTAAGTTTTATTACACATTTTAATTGGAGATCATAAAGATCAGTGCTATCTAAAGAACATTCTGCAGTAATAAAAGTGCTTTATTTTTTTTAATTCTTTTTTGCCCAGTATGGTGGTAAATAATCGCATGTGGCTATAAAACACTTGAAACAGCTAGTGCAACTAAAAAAAATTAATTTTTCATTTTATTTAATTTTATTAATTTAAATTTAAATAGACACACGTGGGTAGTAGCGACCACATTGGATAGCACAGATATAGATTATGCATCTGAAATAGCCTTCCTGTTTTTCTTTCCACAAAAGGGTGAGTTTGAAAAGAGCTGAATACAGTGGCAGTTCTCAGGATTTCGGAAGTCCACCTCATATAAAGACGGAATGATATACCACTAAGTTACGAACCAAAATATTTTCCACCTAAGGTTGCCTAGGCTCCTCTTTCTTCTTCTTCTTCTTCCTTCCTTCTTCTTCTTCTCCTTCTTTTTTTTTTTTTTTTTTCACTCTAAAGTTTTGGCTGACTTTAGAACCAGAGGCTCGAAGTAAGGCTACTTTCTCTGGGTTCCCAGCTGAGAGTGGAAACGGTTCTGTGAGTGCCAAACAAGTCATGAACTAGCCAACATGGATGAGAGCCATAGCCAAATTTACCAGATGAGAAAGGAGGCAGAAAGACAGAGAAAGAGAATCAGACAGAATACCAAAAGAAAAATCTTGGTTAAGCCAGCTCTGAAAATTTGTTATTTTTGTTTATTTGTTTGCTTGTTTGTTTGTTTGTTTGTTTGGGGTTTTTTACTGATCTGAGTTTTAAACTGGGTATTAATCTCACTGTATAGCAAACAGATGTTTTTGGAGTTTGGGAGTAGGGAATTTACATGCAGAAAAAAAATAGGATGAGAAATTCAGTGATTTTCAGAGATCTGGAAAAAGGTTATTTTTTTCTTCAGCAGACATAATCATTATTTTAGTTTCCTATAGTCATAAGGTTTGGAATATAACACATTATATGCCAAATCGAACCACATGAATTTCAAATTGTTTATTTTCTTAAGTATCATTACCCATTTATTGTACTCCTGAAACAAATTAAATTTGTGGATTTCCATAACTGTAAAAACTATATATGTCTAAAATGGTTCAATTCACTAAAGGTGTGCAGAATATCTACCTCTCTGGACCATTAGCACCATTCATCTCTGTTATTTTTTTTTTTAGCAGATATACAGCTCCAAACTATGCTTACTAGGTTTGTTAGGCAACAAAGAACGTATTTTGCAGGAAAGAAACATCTTTTGGAGCCACTTTCACCTTTTTCCCAATGAACTCCTTTTTCTTCAAGCTAATTTTTGGAGTTTGGAACTCTAGGTAATGGAATGGAGTTGCCTGCTATCATGTAATGTAACAAATCTGTAAGGGAGGATAGAGTGAACTCAGAACCGCAGAAACCAGCTGCCTCCACTCTACCACCCTCCAAAAGAAACAGGTTATATATAATGCATGCAATGGGTCTGTGGGCCAGAGGAAAATAGCCTGTGCTGTATGTTCCATTTTCACTTGAAAAGTTATGTTGGAAATACCACAAAATGAGCAAATATTTAAAATGCCCAAAACGGAAATCAAGAAAAAATAGGCATCTTCAAATGTAGAGCTCTCGAGTAAATGTATTAATGAAATGTTCGTTGAAAGGGATTACAGAAAAGTCCCTCGAAAGTCAGTGACCAAACATCTAAACTGAGACACATTGGTGAGTGAAAGCTGGCGCTATTAATAATTAAGTTATGTTTCTGGACCAATCAAGACATGTGGCTTTCCTAGTATGTCTCCCATTATTCACTCCTCCATTATCCAAAGACCACCCATATTCTAAGACACTGTTTCATTCCCACTGTCTTGCTAATATTTTCATGACCTCCTCAGTCCTCTTTGATTTTCCTATTCCTACACTTTTGTAGCTCTTATCATCGGTGCCACGTATTACATTTATCATTCACTAATATTTCTTATAGTTCTATTTCTATAATTATATTCTAAGTTACTGAAATCAAGGGCCTTGTTCTACTTTTTAAATTTCTCCAAAGACCAAAATAGTCCCCCGGAAACAATTGCTCAAAAAATAGCCCAGTAGCATGAATTTCCTTGCTTGTTTCCTATATTTTAAAAGACAAGATCAGGTTTTTCCTTTACCACGAGGTCTTCCCAAATCAAAGCAGAGGTAGAGCACCCTTCCTCTGATTGACTTTGGATATTATTAACTGCAATACTCAGCCTCATGACAAAGCTTCATTTTATCAATACAAATCATTCTATGTAGTGTACTATCTTTCCAGCTAGATCGCAAGGCTGTTGAAGGTAGGCATCATCTTATCCCTTTCCACATCTCCAGTGTCCAGCATCATATTTACATCTACAACTGCTAGTGAAACATCTAGTACTGAACTCCCTACCAGCGTCATAGTGTCTTACCACCTTCTACCTCCATATACCACACAACGCAGCAGTACCTAAGTATAAATGGCCCAGGTATCACAGAAACAACCACATCTTGAGTCATACATCTAGTTTGCAGTAAAGGGGAGAAGCTCTGGTTTGTGGCATGATGAGATAAGCATCAGAAGTGGCAGAAAGGAACAAGAAAAAACTAGAAGTAGTTCTAGCTGGAAGTGCAGTTCTTCCTTTTTTACCTTCTGATCTTGCTTCAGCATGAGGCTAAGGGAAATCCATAAAGTTGGCTAGTTGGATCCTGAAGAGGGAATCTAAGTTGTCCAGATCAAGTTCAAGCATGGCCCAGATGAGTGCAATACAAGGTGGTCCTAGATGGGGATCAAGTTGAGACTCCATGAGAGCCTAGCAGGAGGGCAATTACATGGACTGAATTATATGAGAGAAGGTACTTCCTGCAAGTTGTTGGTTCTGGTTTCCCAGGAAGGAGACAGGAAGGAGCTAGGTTGTCATGTAACTGGGGCTCTTCTGAAACTGTCATGATTAATATAGAGACTGAGGTGGCTGGGGTACAGATAGAGAGCCTGTCGATATCCCCCAGCTAAGAGATACCATGAGACAAAATGAAACAAGAATGAAGGCTACAGACAGAAGTTTAGCACAGAGTAGCCTTTCTCTATATGCATTTTTTAGGACATTAGTATAAGAAAGGATAAAATGATATGGTAAGTCCCAGAGAAGCTGGGTTGAACAAAGTTAGCAAGATCGTTTACCAAACACTATCATGCACATTGTCTGTCTCCAGATATGACTCTTTTATGCAATGAAACACTCAAACTGTTTATCTCCCTGGAGCCTATATGGAAGTACTTCTTCAAGCATAATGGAGCTATGCAAATGAGAAAAAAATGGCGTGATGACACCCATGCAGCGGGTCCCTAGTCCCTTGGCTCAGTGCTGTCCATCTCAGAACACTGTCTCCACAACTCATCTGGTGTAATCTTTGGCCATACACATGTAAAAACTGAGAGCCTATTTGCCTTAGACTCAACTTATGATACAGATAATTAAGAGTTGGCTTGGAAAAGAATAAAATGTGAAAATATCTGCCAGGAATTACATAATTAATTAATTCGTTTTCCTATCCATCTAGGGGCTTTTCTTATAGTTCTTTCATTGTGTCTTTACCTGTCTAGAGAACACTGTCTAAGACCGAAGCTCCATCCAGAAAAGAGGGGAAAAAAAGATAAATAATCCCAAATGATGATATCAAGTTCTACCAGGTTCTTCTGCTATGTAGTTATGTTCTAAGAAGGTGGTTTCACATGGGTTCCCTCCAGTGTCAGTCTGGGGTTACTTTTCAACAATGTTCTTTCATAAGTTGTGTAAGAGCCTTTGTACCACAGCACAAAGAGGCAGTGGACAAACTGTTCAAATCTGACTTCATCCCAGCTCTATCATTTATGATTTGGGGACGTTACGCAGATGTCCTGGGCACAGTTTTGTGCTGCCTGGATACAACCCCCACCACTGATGAACTAATTCTCCCAGTGGCTGAAGGTGTGGGTCCCTGAAGTCTCTCAGAGGAGGGCTACCTGGAAACCACCCTCCACCGGAAAGAGATGTCTTGCCCTGTGTTATATCCTGTTCATGGAGCCTTTCACATCCAATGACTGGTCAAAGTGTGAGTACAAAGGCCTAGGCCCCTGTCTCAGTTGGAGGGAACTCAGAAGGGCCATCCCAGGTCAGAGCTCCCCGTGACATCAGCTGAGACTGGCTGTAGAACAATATGCATTTTTTAGGACATTAGTATAACACAGGCTAACTTCTCCCTCTGCTTATAACTGCTCACCTTACTCTTCACTTTTCTGCAGGAGTTGTTACCAATATAACAATATAGTTTCTGCACCCAAACCTCTGTCTCAGGTTCTTTCTAAGAGAACCAGTCCACAACAGCTAGTTCATTGACTTATCCAGGGTTCAGGTCTCTCACCTGTAATATCAGAGGGATTTCAATACCTCAAATGCATTGAGCGATTACTATGTGCTAGGCTCTATTCTAAGCACTTTACAGGGATTAACTATTTTAATTTCTAATGACCTTATGAGATAAGCATTATTCTTTTCCACTTTATACAGATGAGGAAACCGAGGCACAGAAATCATCTAATTTGGAGAAAGGCACAAATTGAGTAAGTGAGGATCCTGAGATCAGTCATTTTTAACTTTAGAATCTGTATTCTTAATGCTTATGTTTTATGACATTCCCCCATAGAGCAATGGTCAAAATTAAATGGAAACATATCATAGGTCCATCACAGTGCTGGGAAATAATAGTTAATCAATAAATGTTTATTTTCTTCAACCTGTGTATTTGTCTAAGTGTACAAGGGTCATGAAGCTGACAGGGGACTATGGAATGATCTCTGACTACTAAGTGACCAGCACTGATTTTCCAGGGGTGACACATGGCCTAGAGGTAGAAACTGCTTTCCAGTCAGATCACTTATATTGGGAGCCTGGATCCTCTGCCTACTACTTCAATCTTCTGAGTTTCAGTGCTCTGATCTATTAAAAAAGAAATAGTATTATCTAGCTTATAAGGTTGCTGTGAGGATTAAATTAATACATAAAGTATTTGGCACATTGACATAGTAAATGTTAGTTATTATAGTTATCATTATTTATTATTATTGGAGCGATATGAGGTTTTTTGTAAGGATTAGGTTTGTGTTCATACAACTTAAAAAAATTCAAATGACTATGTTAAAGATAAAGTTTATTTCACTTTCTTGTAAAAAAAGTACAGAGATGGGTAATTCAGTGTTCGCATAGCCCGTGTAGCTTCCAACAGGGCGGATGACCAGCTTGCCTCATGGTTCAAGATGCCTGTTAGGGTTCCAGCTGTCACATTTACATTCTGAGCCATAAGATAGAGGGAAGAGCAAAGAAAAGGATTGTTTCTCCCACTGGAAATTGTCCCACTAAAAGTATTACCCCTCACACCGTAAATTGGCCACATCTAGCATGTGTAGGAAGCTGAGATATGTCACTTTTGTTTCAGGCAGTGATGGGGCAGCTAAAATCAGGATTCTATTATGGAGCGAAAAGAACTAGGTCCAGAAGCTAGAAAGCATTGAACAGTCTCCATCACAGGGCTGAGCCCTCAGGAATCCATTTAATAATACACTATAACGTTTTTCTGATTGCATTTATGCAAAAAGGCAAATTGGTACTTTACATATTGCAATTATCCAATGCCAGTTAAATGAAAGACTGAGAGTTTTTATTCTAAACCTATATATTTTAACTCATTTTTGTAAGTGCTTATGTTGCTGACAATTCTAATTTGTACAATAAAACTTGTTGAAGTAATATTTTATAAAATCATAAAATAGAGAACTGTAACTCATGCCAATTCTTACAGATATCTCATAAATAAAACATGAAGAAAGGGAAATAAATTTGTATTAAAGAAATTTAAAGCTTCAGACACTTACTTGTTATGTAAATAAGTTGTTCATAAAGTCCATTGGAAACTGACCATATAGGCAATAGATAAATAGGACATTTGAATGTTCAGGACTAAACTTTATGGTGTCCAGTAGTAAGTGATCAAAGGATGAGTGATTGCCAGCAGCATTCTAATTATGTAAAACATATAAGAAATAATAACCTTGAAATCATTTAGGAAATTTACATTAAAAAAAATCCTTACTCTACTTACTCGATTTACTCTCTCTCCTCGATACACATAACATTTTCAAAGCACAGATTTTATCCAAGAGCAAACCAATGTGAAAGGGCATTCAAATCAACCCCTAGACTGATGACAAAAAAGAAGCGACCACATGAAAAGGAACATGTTGCTTAATGAGAGCAACTGAACACTTTCTCCCATTCTAAGAACGTGTTAGAGGGAAGCGACTCATAGCTTTCGATAGTTTTTTTAACCTGACTTCACCATGAAGCCAGCCAGTCAAAATATAAAGTTATGGGAACATGATTTTCAGCTACACCACAAACCTGGAGAAATAAATATTATTCTAAATGTATTATATTATTAAGGACGAGGATTACCTAAGAGGACCGGCCAAATGATCCCATCTATTGTTGCAAAGGCTCTGTTATTGACAGAGATGTTGTTTTCTCACTAAGTAGTCAGCGAAGTATCCACATGTGTTACAGTTCACTCCACTGGAATCCAAAGAAAACAGTTTGAGTAAAGAAATCACCCTGAACCACAGTTTTTTCAAGTTAAAAAATAAGAGTGGCGAAGAACAGATATGAGTATTTGATTTTCCGATGGACTCTATGTAGGCCCTAAACTCCACGATGAAATGAAAACACATAGCTGATCAGCTGAATTTTGGCTTCAGAGACCCAAATAATTAGATGTACTATATAGTTCCGCTGATTCTTTTATGTGTTTTTGCAACTCAGTTGCAAAGAGTGGTTGGCAGTGAGTCTGCAGCCCCTACCTTCACATAGGAATCAACTAAGGAAGCATGATTTATTTCTCCAACATTGTTCTGCTTGTACAACTTTTATTCCTTACTGGGTAAATGTTCTAGTAACTCTTCCAACTAAAAAAAGTTAATATACTAAATGTTATAAAAAATTCTAAGCCAAAAAGATATAGATAGTTCTTCTACTTCCTGCCCTCTCTCTCTCAATCTCTCTCTGTCTGACTGTCTTTGTTTCTATCTCTGTCTCTGTCTCTGTCTCTGTCTCTGTCTCTCTCTCTCTCTCACACACACACACACACACACACACATACAACACAGTCTGAGGTAAAAATGAACATAGAGTAAAGAACTCAGATTTTAGATTATTTGGAATATAAAATAAAGCCTCAGGTTAAATTCAGGCTCTCGCTAATGTTACCTAAAGTCCCTGATTGTTAGCTTCCTCAACTGACAAATGAGGATAATAACATCTATTTCAAAATGATGTTAGAAAATGAAGAACACAAGCTTTGTGGTCAGAAAGGCTCTGTTGCACCCTGCCGCCGGCCTCCCCGAGCCTCAGCCCCTCCTCTACCTCCTTGGGTGGTGGCGAGATAAAACTAAAGCATCCAACTCAAACTTCGGCTCATGGAAGGCTGCCCCTCACCTCCACTCTGGTCTTCTGCAGCCACCTGTACGTTTCCAGTGTCGAACCAAACTCACAGACCTCGTGAAAGGATTGTCAGGCTTAGATGCTGAGCACCCCACAGTCCCCTTGAGATTTTCTTCACCCTCTGAGGTATAGAGCTTTCCTCCCAGGCGCTTCTACCAAAATTCCTGACGCCTATCCCTGCTTTGCATCCTCCCAGCCTCTGACTTCAGCTTGAATGTGCGGGCTATACTCTTACTTGTGGTGAGCCTCCATGTCTGTAAAAGAAGCTCAGGGATGACCATCTCACTCAAAAAAAGGATTTGTATCAGAGCCATATTTGTCCCTTGGTTGTGCGAGACAGTTCTTTGTTCTGTGCTTGTGCTGTAAGTGTACTTAACGTTCCTGGTCTCTGTTTACTAAATGCCAGGACCTGCACCCATTCCTAAGTGTGGGGACAACTAAAAATGACTACCCCTCCCCATTCTGTAGAACGTGGCGTAACTTCAACCCCAAGTTAAGAAACACTGATTGATTGTGGCTCAAACTCTAGCGCCTTGAAGGATAATAATATTTCAGAGTCTACAGTAGGAAGAACAACTCTGGGGCCCACGATCAATGGAAGTTGAAGCATGCCAACAGTTCGTAAGCGTTCCCTTCTCCGATTAGCTCTCAATACTGACCCCAGGATTTATAAAGTATTTCATAAGCACTGTCAGAAAGAACATGTGTGAATAATGTGGGTATTTTTTCTATATTACATGTCTAGTATGAAATTTTTTCTTTACACTGAATTTAAAGGTAAACTGAAGCACATTAAAATTATTCAAACGGTGATTTGAGTAAACCTCGATTAGAATAGGGAAGTGCTAAACCCCAGGAAGCATGTATTCTACCAACAGGAGCTAGGGCAGAGGTCTTTATCGAGAAGACTCGGAGGCAGAGCCAGAAAATTATTTATTGGCTGCAGCTTAAGCAGTTGTGTTATTCGGAAAAAGCTTCGTTGGCGGTATGTGAATCATTGTTCTTAAGTTTTATTTTCTCAGATTTGAGGGCATCGACTCTGGCTTAGGTTATGGTTTGCTTGTGTAGGCTACCATGGTGTTTAGTGCCCCCTCAGACTAATGGCTTCCTCGTTTAATTACTTTAATGATCATTATCTTTAAAATAGTCTCTTTATTTTCTTCTCCAATTTAAAATTCTGCCGTGCGTACTATAGGCCATGAATCCATTTTGGATGTATGTGTTGGTGTGAGGTGGGAATCACATTTAATGTCCAATGGAAACACAGAGTTGATGGGTGCTGTAGACTGAATGTCTGTGTGTCCCTCAAATTCAGGTTGAAAACTAATTCCCAAGGTGATGATATTTGGAGGTATAATCAATAAAATGCCTACAAGATCCCTTAAAATCCTAAGGTCAAATTTTCTACCTTTCCTTCAGAATTCCATGGGTTTCTACTACAATGCATTCTCCTCGATTCCCTAAATGTTTACAACCTGTTCAAAAGTTCTTTATCCCAAGTCCCGAAAGGAAATTTTGCTCTTTAAGTGTCTGTACTATACCAACAATTAATTCAAGGAACTGACCGCTGTGCCCTCAAGAATTGAGTAATAAACCCCACTGTAGCCATTAGGGCTCTTTGAGAGTGAGAGCTCCCCCAAAGCACCAACGGGCAATTATTGTAAATCTACTTGGACAGAGCTCTCAGCACAGAGAACATTTAATTCTCGAAGCCTACTTAGAGGCAAAAATAGCCTTACTCAGAAGAAAAGGCTTTCTGAGAGTGCCGGCCCAGTGGAAAGTTCCCACGTTACAGTACCCTGCATCTGACAACCGAGCACAAGCTCTGAAACATGAATCACTGAGTGAATTAAAAATCATCTAGTTCAATGGTTCACGAACGATATTTAAAGATGAAGACACTGAGGTCGGCGAAGTTGGTAGTAGAACTGAGACCGCCGTATCAGACTTAACCTTTAGCCCAGTCTGTTCCAAACGACATGCAAAGATTTCAATGGTAAAGCAGCATTGATCCATCATGCCTAGAATTTAGTTTATTCCATCTCAAACGTTAGCAGGCAAAAGAATCACCTAACAAGATGCTTAAAATTCAGATTCACTGTTTTATACCCCCAGATTCTGAATCAGCAAATCTTGTTAATAGCCCAGGGGTCAGTTTGTACTGAGTATGCTAGGTGATTCTGATGTGGATGGTCCTGGACCACACACACTCTGAGGAACTGTATCAGATATACAGATGCTAAGCCATACAAGGCACTGTTCTATATATTTACAATGAAAAGTTTCACCCACACACTATTAGAGAAATTTTTGTGTGTCTAGCTTCATTCTCGGGGCAGGTGTTCTTGTTTGCCATTAGTTACTGCATATAAACGCTCTTACTGAGTTAGCTGACCCTTTAAACAGTTTACGCAGTTCATTCAGATATCGGTGGCAGTTGTGTACTAACCGGTGGTTCTAAATGCTTTTCTGTCTTCGTGTAATTGAAGGATGTAATAATCTCATATCCATTGCAGCGACTCTTTCCTGCAGTAAATCTTGAAGCAGGGTGGTCAGGCCTAGGAGAATCCTGGGTCATTAGGAAGAGGGATAGATGTCATTTGAAAGAAACTCACAGTTGATTCAGATGCCCATTAAGATATTACTTGCATTATTGTTCTGAATTGAGTTAGAATATGCTTCTCGTATTTATAGGAATTCTCTTCTTTTTAAGTTTTTCTAATCTCTCTTTAATGCCCTGCTTATATTATGCCTCCTCTGTGAAGTCATTTCTGCTTCTTATCTCTCAAATTATTCTCTTCATTTATGCTCTGCAGAACTTTGATTAAAACCCTGTATAACCCGATCTATATTAGAATTTGTTGTTTACATGTTGCTGTAGACTGAATGTATGTGTCTCCCCAAATTCATAGGTTAACACTTAATCCGTGATGCAATGGTATTTGGAGGTGGGGCCCCTGGGAGGCTATTAGGCCACAAGGGCTCTGAATTTATAAAAGAGACCCCAGAGAGTTCCCTTGCCCTTCTTCCATTCGAGGACGCAGTGAGAAGATGCTGTCTGAACCAGGAAGCAGAACATCACCATACATTGAATCTTCCAGCACCTTGATCTTGAACTTTCTAGCCTCAAGAACTGTGAGAAATACATTCTATTGTTTAAAAGTCCCCCAGTCTATGGGATTGTGTAATAGCAGCCCTAACTAAGACACATGCACACTTCCTCATAATCTCTAATAGAAGTCTTACTCATCTTTATATCATCAGCTTTAGAAATTGCCAGGCTCTCAACAAATGTTTGTGGAAGAAAGGAAAGCAGGCAAGCAAGAACACACAATTGCCCTAGTACTGATGTTAAGAAATCTTTGGCCGTGTTTTTTGGTCGGTAGATATAGACAAGGATAACTGGAAGGAAGATTCTTCTTAATATAACTATCAAGAACTTTCTATTTTGAGAAACCTAAATAATTGTATGTCCTTTCCATGTTTTAATTTAAAATATTATACTTTGTAAAAGTAAGATAGCATTGAATTACAACAATGAATGACACTTTGGATAAATTATATATATTATTTATGATCCAAAGAATCCAACATATAATGTTATTTGTTATAGGACGATGGTTTCAGTGTTTGACTTTAAAAATTTAAGATCAGAGAACATTTTTAAAATGATATTTCAGAACAACAAAAAACCTTCTCAAACTCATACAATCGTTGGCACTTTTATCTCTGCCAGGTAAGAACTCTACAGATGTGTTTGTATTGATGAAAGTCTTCAGTGGAAACACGTTTATTTGAATTGATTTGTGAAACTGTTGCAATATGGAATACTTACTACTTGTTTCAGTATTGGGCCCCGGAAATCAATTACAAGGCAGTGAGGCCATTATGTTCCTCCATAAACAAAGATTCTTTAAATTCCAGTACTCAGGCACTATGTTTGAGATGATGGACCAAGCGAGGCACTGCATCCGAAGAGGGCATGCTAGCATCTGCCATAAAATTAATATCAGTTCGTTCTGAATTTTTCAGTTATGCTCAGATAAATACATTATTTTTGCAGAAAAACAAAACAAGTCCTATGTTTACAATGGCGCTAACTTGCATGCCAGCTCTTAAAATAAGACTTTCACTAAAGTCATTTCAAAGAAAACCTAAATGCTATGAAACATCTGAGTCTAAATGGTTTAGAAGTAGAAAGAAATCTTCCCTCCATGAGTACTACTTGGCTGCAATTAAAGAATGTTCTGGTCTTCTGGAATGTCCAGTTTTAGCCACTCAGGGTCTGACCAACCTGCCATCACACCGATTTCAGTAGTACTTACTAGATTCTTTCAAAACAGAGTTGTTCTTTTTCGGGAAAGATCACTTACAATTATATCCAAGAAACAATGCTTAGAGTTTATTTTTAAAAGGAAGAGGAAGTTTAGGTCAAGATTAAAGCATACAACCACCATGAAGTCTCCACCTAAAAAGGCCTCTTAAATCAAAATTCTAGGCTTTTAAATTATATTTCCTCAGAGGGTGATTTGGAGTCCTTGGTTTCTTCCTCTACAAAGAATGGAAGGAACTTTCTGGCAAAATTAGGCTGAAAACCCAAACATTAACTCTTTAAAATCTTGGGGAAAATAAAACATGTAAATAGCTGATTTTTAATTAGGTCTAAAAATTCCCAAGCACTAATCATATGTTTGGAAAAATAGTTACCAGTAAGAAGTAGTGACTTTACATATCAGAGTTAACTCCAAAAGAAGTGATCATTGGTAATGAGAGCTTAACTTTCTAGAGAATCTGTTCGCTGGCTTGATGGAATAAGAAACTGCTTGCAGTCTCTGCTTGTAGAAATTATGGCCTTTGCAAGCTGAGGGTGACCTTCAGCCAACAGCCCTCATAAGCCAGGGCCCTCAATCCTACGACCACAAAGAAATGAATTCTGCCAACAACCTGAGTAACCATGGATGCAGATTCTTCCCCAAATGAGCCTCTATAGGAGGACATCGCCCATCCAAACTTCATTAAAGTCTCATAAGACCCTGAGTAGAAGCCCTGGACTAAGCAGTACCTGGACGCTCGACCCACAGAAACTGTGAAATAATAAATGTGTATTTCTGTAAGCTACTAAGTTTGTGATTATTTGGTAACAACATGGAAAACTAATACAAAGAACTACCATATTTTTTTCCTGCTACATAGCATTACCTTCTATGCATGTATCACATAGAATTTTAAAATTTTTCTGTTGATGGATATTGATCATACATCTCCCCTTGCACATAGATAAATATATCTGTAGGGTTGTCAATAGTAAGATTCTATATTAAATATATGATCGTTAATACTTTCATTGATATCGCCAATATACTTCTCTACCAAAAGTATATTTTTTTATGCTTTCTTCATCAACATATGAAAGTTCTTCTCCCCTCAACTGTATTTTCTTGCTATTGTTTCTATTTTTCCAAATGCTAATAGAATATTGTACTCCTTTTTATAATGCTAATACTTTAATGCATTTTAAAAATAAAATTAGATGAGTAATTATCTAACATAATATATTAATAAATTGATTTTTCATGTTATCTCCCTAAAGTAATGGTTATATCCAATCAAGGGCTCAAAAACTTAGAGAAATGACTTCATTCATATAACTGTTCTGTTCTCATAAGATATAGCTAAATCTCTCTGGTCTATTGAACTACAATGGTTTCGGAGAAAGAGTCATATTGTTTTATTAAACTACTGCCATCTTCTGTAATACTATAGGTAGAAGTGTCAAACAATATACATACGTATAACTTAAGACCACAATTTCATGGAGCAGTTTCCTTGAAGATGTATAAAAACCCAATATATTTTCAATGAACTTGGTCTTTTAACCTTCCAGAGCAAGAGAGGGCAAAAGAGGTTTGGATAAATCTTCAGAATCATTGAGATGAAGAGAGTCATGAATGTAAAGATAACACTTGATGCAATAAACCAATGCGCACAATTTATTACTCATTTTAGGGTATTTTTTCCTCTGAAACCCAGCAGAAGTTCAGTGCACGTTCAAAAGATTTAGGTCAGACAATGATTATGAATATGGAGAAGAGAAGATGGTAATTATTCAAAAATTATGTATATGTACACACGTATATGTATATACACACATTATATACATACATATATATATACATATATATATATATAAACACATACATATATATATAAAATTATATCCCCCTCTCTTATAAGAAGGACATATATTTTCCTGAGATATTGTCATGGAACATATATGTGTTCCACTAAAATTTCTTTTCAGATATTCTTCAATATATTCTGAGTAGACAATCAAATAAAATAAATGATTTCAGATCTCAGTAAGCCCTGATGTTAATAGCATCCTTTAACAGGCAGGACGACGTTTGAGAAGTAAAGCTTCTTTTACATAAAAATACTACTGTAATACTGTATATAAATCTCAAAAAATGAAGATGGAGTTTACTTTCTAGTATCTATTCATAATGATCAAATTATAAAAATTATTAAAAGACAGTAAACCTAAAAATTAAAACCTAAATTCTATAGATTTAATTAAATCCATAATTAAGCTTTATATAACTTAAAATTTTATAAAAGATTTAAAATTAAAAATGTTATGATTTATTTTTGTTCAAAATTACCTCCAATTCCTTTCATTAGAGATCTTCAGTATCCTTTAAATGTCATTAACTAGCAGGCTAAAAAAAATGAAGAATTGGAACAAACTAGATTTAAAAAGTTTTTGTCATCTACATGTAGAAGAACGTACAAAAAAAGATATAATAAACTTCCAGTTTAGCAGAATGAACTACAGTGAGAGATCTCCATTTCACTAGAACACATCAAAATGGAGAATAAATATAACTGTGACAAAAATTTAGTATTTTGTGAACTCAGAGAAAGAAAGAATCTCCACATGCCAGATACAAACCAAGGACTCAAAGTCAAGGGTACACGTGTGAGCTAAAATTGAGGAATTGTGAGAGAATCCAGATGCTGAACAGATTTCAGTAGCTGGGGGTTGGGTGTTAAGTCTCATGGAGAAAGATGAGTATGAGCCACAGATCTTTGTACAGAGGTACCCAGGTGCCTAGAAGTTATGAAGACTTCTCTCTCAGAACGATAAGGACTAGAAAAACTCCACCCTCAGAAAATGAGAGATATCAAAACACTTTACAGTTTATCTGCTTTACTTAAACATAGGTGTTCCTAGTCTTACTATCGTTAATCATGAGGTATGGGAAGAGACAAGTCCAGTAGGCTCTGCCCTTGGTCAGGGAGGCACTTTGGGGTCATCTCCCTTGGAAAAGTGAGTGCTCGTGTGGGAAGTAGAGATGCACAGTTTCTTGGACATACAGAGGCATAGACTTTGGCAGGAGCTCTTACCATCTTCTAGAATATATTCTCCCTTCCTCTATATGCTTTTGGCGACAGAGATTGAATTCCTCTAAGCTTTGGTTATGCACATGGTTTCGAGCTAGAGACACATTTTGCAGCTACACTTGTGCTAGTGGCGGCCACACGACTTGATTTCAGACAGAGAATTATGAAGCTTCCTCCTCTCTGTGCTATTGTACTCTTTTCCTTTCGACTGAAATGCTGGTCTGCAGTGGTGCTGAAGATGCATATGCCCCGTGATTTAGAAATAAAGCTCTTCTACCTTCTTGAAAATCTTTTAAAGCATGTATAAGGAGAAATGTATAAGAATGTCTGCAGAGGCATTACTTATAATAGAAATATTTGTAAACAATCTAAGTGTTCCGCCCCCCCAAAAAAGAAGATAAATAGTGTTATATCAATGCAATGCAATGGAATATAGCTGCAGGTTTAGGGGAAAAAAATATGTATTAAAAATATAATTAAATGCAAGAGATTGACAAATATCAAATTTAGCATAGCTATTATGTCATCAGTTGTGGTGTCAGGAGAAAAAAGAAGCTATTAACATATGATAACAAGGTACATACTTTAAAAATATGAAATATTTATAAATAAATCATAATAAAAATGTCATAATAAAAAAGTGGGGCACTTTTTAACTATTAAAAAGTTAGGCCATTTAAGACCTAAGATTTTTTTTCCTCCCATTGGCCTAGATCTGAAGATTATACGTAAGAGTAACTTACTAGGAGGAAGTCCTATTTCTAATGATCATTATGCTTACTTTTGTAAGATCAAAATTATTCCTATTAGTGTCAGGGACACTATAACCCTACTGTAACCCTGACATCATCTTTCTTTTCTAGATGTCCTGTCATTCAATAAGCAATACAGAGAAAGAATGAGAAAAACTACTTTTATATGCAGGTGATATGATTGCCTAGGTTGAAAGACCAAAATATTCTACAGAAAAAAATATTAAGACTTATAAGAACATGGTTACTGGATAGAAGATTGACCTAAAAAATCAGTAATGTGCTTATACCAATAATATCCTTTATAAAACATAATTAAAAAACAGATATTCATAATATTTTTAGAAAAGCTATGATACCTCAATATAAATAAATAAAAAATAAATAATCCATTATTTGAAAAATACATAAAAGAAACTTTTATATTCAAATGATAATGTACTATTTAGCAATTAAATGAGATAAAAACAAATATACATCATACATATACATATACAAATATACATATACATATAAAAGTATATATATACATGCACGTGCACATATACATATTCATAAACACAATCATGGAGATATGGGTGACAGAGAAAGACAGATGAGACGATGGTTACTTCTACAGAAGTGAAAGGAAATTAGCTCCTCAAGCAAATAAAGAAGGCCTTATGGTCAAACATATAGTCAAAATCGTAGAGAATTTTGTCAATAATGTTATAGAGAATTTTGTCTATAATGCTCTATGTATTTTGTTCATAATAACATTATAGAGAAATATTATAAAGTTTATAATGTTGCATCTCTGCATAGGTAATTGCTATATGATTCTCTTGTCTTTTCTGTACTTTTTAAACTTTTCAAAATTCAAAACAATTGGTTTAGGAAATAAGAGACAAATCTATAATTATCATCACAAACTTCTATATTGATGTAAAGCATACATGAGTTACCTCACTTGCATAAAATAAATCTGCACAGTGCAAATATAAGCTCCTAATAGTCTAAAATATAAAAGGAGGGAATTAAAATTCCCATTTTAAATTCTCTAACCAATTATCTGCCTCATTTGCTAATTATAAATGTAATTTCAGATTTATGTGATGTAAAGCTCTTGTTAAATGATATTTCGCTTCAGAAGAGTTCTTTTCCTTTCAGTAAGTTTTTAAAATCTAGTTTGAACTTAGTAATGATTTTTAATCTATTTTGAAGGAGTATAAATTTTATTTTTATTAAAGGATTAATGAAGAAAACTATACAGGTAACAAATTATACATTCTGTAGGTTTCATATTTCTCCTCCATCTTCTCCGAGTTCGGGCTGCTATGGTTTTTCTAAGAGGTAAGAAGACTGATCCCTTGCTGCCGTACCTTGCTGCATGGGCTGAGAAGCAAGAAGAAAATAAAGTGCCATTTGGATGTGTGCTGTGGGTAAATTCTGGCCCTGGGCGGTCAATGACTCTCCGATGTTTGAATTTCAGTTGGCCTTATGTATAGCCTTGGAGATGGATTATGCTCTTTTTTGGCCCTCAAAAAATTAATGAATTTTTGTTTGATGATCTCTCAAAGGTGATAACAGAAAGGATTCTGTGGAATAATGAATCCAAACTTCTAGCATTCATGAGAATGACATAAAGAACTTAGTAAAATGTAGATTCCTTGGCTCTGACCAAAGATACTTCTAACAGATGGGTTTGTGTCTGGGCTGGGAATCAGCATTTTCAACACCCCAGGTGATCCTGATCCTGTTAGCTCAGAGATGACAACATATGGCAACAGTGAGGAAGTCATGAGTGGGCAGAAGTGGGGTGCTGTTCCCTTCGTTGTTTCCTAAAACTTTTCTAACTCTAAACCATGAGTCTATAGAATGGTAAAGCCTCTCTCGCTTCGGCCAAAAATTCAGAAGTAAGCTGTATTAGATCCCTAAGGTTACTGTAACAAAGAACCAGAAATTAGGTGACTTGAAACAGTAGAAATTTATTCTCTGACAGCGGCTCTGCTTCTTCCACCTTCTGGGGACCCAGGCATTCCTTGGCTTGTGGCTCCCTAACTTCAGTCTCTGCCTCAGTCTTCACAAGGCTGTGTCTGTGTCTGTGTCTCTGTGTCCCTTCTCCTCCTCTTTTAAGGGTACTTATAACCCATCCTACCCCAATGTGACCTTATCTTAGCTAATTTTGGCTACAATGACCCCATTTCCAAATAAGGCCACCTTCTGAGGTTCCAAGAAGGACGTGAATTTGGGGAGGACACCATTCAATCCAGTGTACAAACCTTAAACTGTGTAATTAACGTACCTTGAAATAAAGTTAAGTTCTTCATAAGCAAATGAGAAAATACTTCCTCTCTTAATTTCATTTCACTTCATTCCGATTCTCTTTAAATTCCTGTGGTAATTCTTTTTTAAGCATTTCCTCCTGTTTGTCAGGAGATGCAACTTTCACTTTAGAATTACCTCATTGCTGTTTTTGCAACATTTAGCACATCCTCAGAAACCAGGGGGTCCTTCAGTGATATCTCTGCATGCGCACATATGCTGAGAGAACAGAACAAAAATCTCCTGGGAGATGGATGCTCCGCTTTCCTTTAGTTGCCAAAAGGAATAACTTTTGCAAAGAGCTGAATGAAACGACTTGCAAAGGGATGAGGAATAAGTCTCTCTAACTTTTTTTTAACCATTCAAATCTGATATCACCCATTAACTTCCAGAGTAAAAAAAAAAAAAAAGTCAATTTCTAACAACCCTAAAAAGAACATTTTTTTTAAAGGGCCAGACAAGAAAGACTAAAAATTCCAGGCAACATTTTTGTTTCCTGAATTCAAGAGCTGGTTGTCACTGGTGTCACTTTTAGGCTGGAGAGACATTGTGGTATTTAAGAACATCGGTAAAAATTACTCATAATTCAGGGTATCCTTGATTGTGGCTCATCATCACATAACTTCATTCCTGTTTTAGAAAAAGCTCAAGTTTGACTGAACTCAGAGAAACTCCCTCAAATGGTGTCTTGATTTCCGTAGGCCAAATTCAGTCCTTTGTTCTCAAGCAAGAACATCTCTTGCAAAAGTCTCCATGAAGTCTTGAGTGTGCCCAGCTGTTTTGTTAGGATGCAGTTGCATTATGTATCCAACATCACCATCGTCTACTAAACTACCCCAGAAACTCACTTAAAAATATATATATATAGACACACACCATGGAATGCCACTCAGCCATGAAATGATAAAATATTGCCATTTGCAACAACATGAATAGATCTTGAGAGTATTATGCTAAGTGAAATAAGTTAGATGGAAAAGAAAAGAAACCGTATGACTTCACTCATGTGGACTATAAAACAAAAAGGAACGAACAAACTAACAAAATAGATGAACTCATATCATAGATACAGACAACAGCATGATGTCTACCAAGGGAGGAACGCAGGTGAGGGGGGCAAATTGGGTAAAAGGGGTCAAATATGTGGTAACAGAAGAAAATGAGACTTCTGGTGGTGAGCATGCAATAAATAAGAGTACACAGATGTCACCTTACAATCTTGTACACCTGAAAATTATATGATGTTATTAACCAATGTTACCCCAATAAACTTAATTTAAAAAAAATCCTACAGAAATTATGCTTGGTGAACAAGCTTTATCCTGCTTGGATTCCTCGTTAATGAATGCAGTGAATCTTTGGCATCTATTTTTTCCTTAAAAAATGCACCGACAAGTACACTCATTTTGATGTTGAAGTTTCCAGAACATTTCTGCTCTTATTGCTTCTAACCATTGCTTTTTAAGGACTAGAGAGGCACAGATTGACTTTCACACCCAAGCACTTATGAAGGAAATGACTGTGCCCTTATAAATTGTTCTAAATAATGATTTATGGACTTGGATACTGAAATGCTCTTACAGTGCCTTCCAAGTGCTCAGAAATGTGTACATGTCAGATAGTTTAATAATCTTGAGTCCTAAAATTGTTCTCTCTTTAGAGACAAGAATTTTCCATTTATGGGTAACAGAAGATGATCTGGAATGTGAGTCATTTCTTTTTCATAAATCTCCCACCAACTTTTCAGTCCTTATTGATAATAGGGATAATAGGATTGTGTGGTACTAATTCACTACGCCTTCGAAAAGTACACACGTTTTTAGGTAAATCAAATAGAAATTCATTGTTAAGCAATGACCTAAAGTTTTCATGGATGTCAGATAATGTGCTATATAGTCCAGTTGCCATAATTCTAACTTCTTCCACATATACCATGTTAAATCGAGTACAAATACTAATCACTGAGGCATGTGAAAATATTTGGTAAAATATAAAGTAATATTCATATTTATGGTCTTCTGTGGTAGTGGTTCTCAAACCTTGCTATGCTTTATAGTCAACTGGGAATCTTTAAAAAATTCAGCTGGCCCCATCATCTAATGAATGAAGAAAAGAATTATGGTACAACCACACTATAGAATACTGCTCAATAGTCTTCGTATGACATACAGGAATAAACTACTATAACATTCAACAATGTGATAAATCTCAAGAGTATTATGTTATGTGAAAGAAATTAGGCACAAAACACTATACACTCTTTGATATGCACATGGCATTCTGTAAAAGGCACAGCTATAGGGACAGAAATCATTTTTTTAAAAATGGGTGAATTTCATTGTATGTAAATTGTAACTCAACAAAGCTTGGGAAAAATTCAGATGCCCAAGACTTACCCCCAGAGATTTTAATTCAGTTGTGGTCAGACTCAGGCAAGGGCAATTTTTAAACTCCAAGATAAATCTAACACACTTGAAAAACTACATTTTAGAAGCCCCTGTCACCCTCGAGTTTGACATCACAATCCTATTATAATAAAGGGTTGCTACCTAAAATATTTATGTCACAAGCTTCCCCTCTTTTCTACAAATAGACTATAATGCAATTCCCTTTTCAATGAACATCTGATTGATTTGTAATGCATTTATGACTAAACACAGTGATTTCTTTATGAGTTTTTTCTTCTGTGTAAAGATCCCATTCAGTCATTTAAATTCATTCAAGAGCATTGCTGAACACTGGCAGCCTACATCAACTTACTAAACCCATTTGCCTGATGATAACATGACATTTCAGTTAAATTCAGACTAAGACCTCTCGGTGAGTCCACATGTTGATGTGATTACTCAAATAGCTAAGGCAAACCTGGTTTAACGGGAAATATATATTAAGCATCTACTATTTAAAAGGCAGCACCACTCCCAAGGACCTTTCACTCCAGTGTGAGAAAAAGGGCACGCTCATTCAAAACAACAACACAGGGCAGGAGTCAACTGGCACCATCATTTCTACAGCCAGGGACAGAGGTAAAAGATCTCCCACCTGTAATGCTCAGACCATGTTTCCCTACTTTCTATTTCTTTTGCATCAAATCTACCCATTACATTAAAACCAGATTGAATATCCTAATCTACAAATCTGCTAATTTGACATCTGCTTGAAATCATTCAAAGGCACTTCTTCACTTTTAGGATAAACACCCAATTCCAAGATGTTGTTTAAAAGTTTGCACAATCTGAGCCCTGCCTCTGGCCCCAGCTTCTTCCTACTGCTGCCCACTTTCCCCTTTCCCTTTCCACAATGAGTTCATGTTCCAAGTTCAATTAATACAAAATTTGGGGAAAAAAGCGAGGGAAACTGGATGTTTGTTGATAGTATATCTCACTGCTCTGTACTGAGAACTGTGCTAATTCTGAGGTGGTTTTATGGGCTTGAAACCTGCATAACAGCACAGGGTCCTGCAGTGAGAAAGACCCCATGCTTGATGTAATGCTCACTTGTCGCATTCTTAATATTTGAAATTCTTAATAATTTTGAAATGCTCAATAATTTTATCTTTGATCTTGTGGTTTGAACTTGATGTCCCGCAGAACAATGGAGCATGTGTGTTAGCAGAGGGAATAACCCAGGTGTCACTGTGTGCATGTAGTAGTCGTGGTTCGGCAGCCGGGGAACAAGTTCAGGTACAAGTAGCATTTGATCCTGTGAGCTGCCGTAGACCCAGGGTAGTCCTAGACACCCCTCTGTTTTTTGCGATGATGATTTTTTTAATGTCTAAAATGCACACTGTAACCCTTTTCACACTTGCCAACTCACCTTTCATTACCTAAATATTGGAGAAACTCTATGCATCCTCCAAGACTTAACTGAACGGCCATTTTTTCTATATAAAAGCTCCTCCAGCTGTGCAAAAGTTCATTGTTCCCTCCTTTGAGCCATCACTAGTCTTGCACTAACCTTTATTCCAGTATGTGTCCCCAATAGTACACACTCATTCACAGATATTTCAGCTGTCACTAAATTATAGATCTCTAAAGGAAATAACCCTTTCATTAATCTCTATTCCTGATGCTTAGCACAGCACTCAGCTCATCTTTGGCTCCCAGGAAGTGTTTAACTGAATTAAGTCCCTCTCACTGACTTAGCAAATCGGCTTCTTGCTGATGGAAAGTGAGTGTGGTCAAACTTGACCCTCCTTGTAAGCTGAGGAGGGAGTAGGGAGAAGAGAAACTCTGTGTATTGAGAATGGTCTAAACTTTCCAACAATCTGCCAACACCTGCACTGATGAGACAAGGCCAGTTCCACAACAGTGAGCCTCTGAGCCTCTCCTTCTCATCTGCTCTTTTCTCGTTTGTCACTTGCTCTCAGTCTCTTTCATGTAAAATTAAACAATATCTCGAATACACTGGGAGCGAGTTTTTCCCAGATGATTGAGTTTAATATTGCAGTGTTTACTTTCTAGCTTTTTGTTGAGTATTTCAATCCAGGTGTTTACAATATGGTATTCTTCTGTAATTTTTGTTTTTCTTCAAGTATATTTTTTCTGAGGCAGCTGGTGGCACATATGTAAACAAAATCAAAATATTTGTTTAAATTTTCCTAGTGTTTTGCATCTACTGGACTTAATGACAAAAGATGTTTATTTTATAGTTGATTGTGAATGATGTAATAGAGATCGTATTGCCTGGGAAATATAAAACAATTGAAATGGGATTTATAAAAGTACATTAACTATTAGGGTATATGGGTATTAAACAGGGAATAATTGCTGGTGTAGTGTTTAAATAAAAATGAAAAATACACATATGGATATTGACGTAGATGGTACATTTTATTGAGCACCTATTGTGAATAAGATATGACGTTCAAACAAAAAAATATATTATGTGTTTTGTGGGTTTGGAAAGCAGACACATTTGTGGGCCAGATTACAAATTTGCAAAATTTTTAGATCATCTTGCATATTCTCTAGGCTAATCGATCTTAATATTGTCTCATCATAACTGATTTTCTTAAAATATAATAAGCAAATCCTCTTTTAAGAGGGAATTTTCAGCTTAGGGGGAAGGATGGGTAACAGCCAAAGATTTGAATGTATAGGCAGGGGGTGAGCATGAGACAGACTTCTTGAACATTATCTTAACTCGACATAACCATTAACTATGTACCAGGCACAGCACTTGACCTTGGAGTACAGTGCAGAATGAAACAGATGTGGTCCTTGTCTGTGAATGTCTAGAGTGATATTAAAGAGTCATATTGTTCTATGTAAAATTGCGCCTGGGAAAAATGTTACAAAGGAGAATATACGATAAGCTGAAAAACCTGTGCTGGGAGGTGTGGATATAATCAGGAAATCTGGGTGAGGGAACCCAATAAAGGGAATAGTAGGGAGGCAGGGGCCAACAGAACACAGAGAATTTTGGTCTTTATGTGAAAATCACAGGAAGCCCTGGCATTTTAGCAGCGGAGTATGCTGATCAGACCTGGTAAAGTCTATCTGGTTGCAGAGGGGGAAAAGAATAGGGAAAGAGAGCCAAGAGAATCCTCTCCCCTAATCCTTGTTCTTCACAATGTCTCTCATCTGAAGCCAGAGTCCAAATGTGATGGGTAGTGAGTCAGTGTTGGATACTATAGTACACATAAGATAGATAGGTAGATAGATGATAAATGATAGATGACAGATTAAAGAGAGAGAGAGAGAGAGAGAGAGCTAGATAGATGATACATACATTGATGATAGGTAGGTAGATAGATGATTGATTGATTGATAGATATTATTATTAATTATTCACCTTTCCCTTTTAATTATCCACAATCATTTGTCGGTAGTGAAAAATATTCACACCTACGATCTTAAAGCAACTGCAGGGACAGCAGACCAGGGCTTTGTAAGTTCACCCAGCTGCTCAATGGAATGGCTCTGTCTTATAGGTCATGGCCCCAGTATAAGAAACAAAAACAACTTTGGGTGTTCCTTAGTTAGCCTTGTGGAGTCTGGCAGCAATGTACAAGGACAGGCCAGCCAGGTTCAAGACACATCTGTGTGTGTCAAGGAATGTATAGAAATGTAAGCCAGCTGAGCAGTTGATTATCTTTTGTAGGTTCTGAGTAAGGAAACACATTTCTTCATATTTTTGCTTCAAGCTAATCAAAGGCACTTGAGTGGGAGAAACACAGAAGTCATTTCCTAATTGGAAACAGTTTGGGAATCTAAACACTGGAGTCGATCTATCCCACCCTCCCTAATGAACTACTTGGAGCTTTCCCAGCACACAGAATAAAGAGAGGCTGTGTGATATAACCTTATGCTGGGTGAAATGTCAAACATCATACTGGGCAGGAAGGATGCAATTCATTCCATGGATGTGAAGTCTTTCTGGAATGAATTACTAAAGATGCTGATAATGTCAACATAAGAATTATTACCATAGTATGATTGAGCTTTGGGACATTTTAGTACAATACCTAAAAAATTATTGCCAGATCTATCTATTGAATTCCTTCATTAAGCCAACAATTCCTGTATGCTACATTGAAAGCCAAATTCTAAGCTAGGTTTTGGAGACAAAAAGACACACAGGCCTTGCCCATGTGGATCTTCTAAAATGATGGCGACAGACTGGTAAACAAAGGGGAATTTGATGGAAGACTGTGGTTGGTGTTGATAGAATGAGGCACAAATGAGGGGATTGTACTCTGTCTAAACCTTGTCTTTTGTTCTCATTACCTCCTTGTCCCTTTTGGATCAGTGACCTTATTTTGGATAGCTACTCTTTATTTCATCAGGGCTCTGCTTGCTAGGCATATCAGCATGCAGCGGCCTAAGTTAAAAGACCCCTTTCCACCAATCTTGTGACAAAGCCCAAGATATGACTCGTTATTCTCCAATCCTTCCCCACCGTATCACCCCAACTGCAAGGATGGCATGCATTATTAGAAAAGAAAGTGAAATCATGCCAACAGGAAGTAAATTTAAAGCAACTTTCTCATATTTTATGGGCTATAAAATTTCTGGCTGGCCAAAATCTGAAAAAGACTTAATCTCAACTTTCTATTTTAACTGCTTATATAATTGCATACCCATATAATGTATTTTTTTTAATTTCTCACTGTACACATGGGACCTAGAAAAGACAAATGAAATGATAGCATTATTAACACATAATGATAATATGAAACATTATTGCACACTTGCACCAGATAAAAATAGACTTTAAAACAAAGGCTATAAGAGACAAAGAAGGACCCAGTTATTCTACTTCTGGGTATTTATCTGAAAAAATCTGAAATACTACTTTGAAGGGACATGTGAATCTGTATGTTCATTGTGGCATTATTTACAATAGCCACAACATGGAGGCAACCTGTGTGCCCATCAATGAATGAATGGATAAAAATGAGCTGGTACATATATGCAAAGGAATATTACTCATCCATAAAAAAAGAATAAGATCTTGCCACCCACAATGACATGGATGGACCTAAAGGGCATTGTGCTGAAAGGAGCAAGTCAGTTAGAGAAAGACAAATGTCATATAATTTGTGGACTCTAAAGAACAAAATAAACAAACAAAACAGAAACAACTCATAGACACAGAGAACAATTTGATGGCAGTCGATGGGAGGGGGTTTGGGGGCATGGATAAAAAAAGGGAAGGGATTAAAAAGAATAAATTGGTAGTTACAAAATAGTCATAGGGATATAAAGTGTAGCATAAGGAATATAGTCAATGTAATAACTGTGTATGGCGACAGATGGGTACTAGATTTATTGCGGTGACTACTTCATAAGTTATATAAATGTCTAATTACTATGTTGGACACCTGAAATTAATATAACATTGTATGCCAACTGTAATTAAATTTTTTTTAATATTAAAAAAACCATTATTGCAAATGAATACTCACTTAAAATCATTCAAGAAAAAGTGCAATGGTGCCATGAAACCATTCCTTGGAAATAAAATATGAAGATATGAATATCATTGATGTAGAAGAATCAATAATCATATATATATATGATTAAAATAGACACACACACACACACATATATATATATATATGTGTGTGTGTGTGTGTGTTATGTTCTATTTTAATTACTTCTTCAACTCTCTTGGCCTCTGTATTTTATGCAATCTCTCTACCCCTTCCTTATCCCCAAATATACATATCAATCCTTTAGTCCATTGTCTTTACTCCTATATCTTGAAAACAGTGATGTAAGAGTAAATATCATTACTGTGTGGTTCGGTGCTGATCTATTATGGTTTTCAGTTTCATCCGAACCCTCAACACAACTTGTTAACCTTTTGTCTTATTGCAATGATTAGTCCTTCTTACTATTAAAATTGATCATGAGTCTCAAATACCCTGCCAAATCCTCTCATCTCACTCTAAGCCAATATACTCACCTAAGTAAATAAATGGAGCATTGCAGGCAAAAGCATTTCCATCCTATACCACTACTCTCTCTGAACTAGTCCTTGCCTTTTCGATTTTTTGTTACTTTCTTAAGCAAATGCTCTTCCTCTTTCTTCATCTCAAAGGTTAGCGATATACAGAGGTCTGCTCGCTCGTTCTTCTTTCTTCTCAATTGTCTCTGGGTGGCTTCCCTGGAAAGACAACTCTGAAATGGAATTGAGGATGCATGGGCTTCATTAAGGCATGATCTTGGACTCAACATTTGTAGAAGAGAAAGGAACAGGAGTGGGCAAAGGGGCCTTTCAAAACAACCCCAAGTTGGAGTTGGAGGGTTTTCTGTCCTCTGGTCAATCTGTCATCAGATACTAATTCCAGCTTATCCTGAGAAGGGAACATGATTTGGGGAGAGGTAGGTCTCTGCCGTAAAGGTGATCTCCAAAAGAGGCTTCAGAGGAAGGTGCCAGCAGCACTCCCAGACACTGGATCATGAGTGTTTTTTTTTTTCATGAAGAAGGATCTGAGCCATGTGTCACATCATCATGTCACAGTGGATTGCCTCCTGGACACATACAGGTGTGCTCCTCACCACATATGCCAAATCCTTGTGACTTTACCTCCCCTCCGTATCTCAAATCTGACCTCTTATGCCATGCTTTTATCTTGTGAAGATGAAATATACAAAATGTAGGAGCAGATTTTCCTGTTCCCTCATCGTAGGAAAGGCTAATCCATGAGAATGAACCCTCTGTTCAGGGAGAAGCAGAGACCAGAGTCTGAAGGAGTGGTTGATAGTATTTGAGTTCTCATGTTCCAGGTGTCCTTCAAGTCCAGCTCCCTTCCTGTAGTGACAGAAAACTTCTGGTGTGCCTTTCTTTTCTTTAACCAATTCAAATCATACTTCTGATGCTGGGAATGACCAAACTAAGCCAGATCTTGGTGGGTCACTGTGTCCTTCAGGTTAGGCAGCACCCATCCTGAAATTTTTCTTGGTTTTTATTATGTCTTGGCTGACTTGTGCCAATATGATTAATCTCTACCATATTTTTCTCTCTTGATACTTTCTTTTTTTCCTTTTATTTAATTTTAATATGCTAGGATTAAACAGGGAGGTGTCTGTATTTCTCATACAGGTGTCAGGATGACTCATTTCCCAGAGCTGTTTACAACTCTTTTATCAGAAAGAAAAGAAAACCTTTGGAAAGACTTTTAGACACTCATCTCCTTGTCCACTCCCAACATTTAATTACTCGCCAACACCCTTAAAGAATTATCCTTTACCAGCACATATCATGCATACAGCACAGCTGAAGAGGAGGTAAGAAGAACACATTTGACTCATTCTTCGCAGAGTGAGAATTAAGAATGGTACATGTGTCTACCTGTGTGTGTGTGAGTTTGCATATATGCATTGTAATAGGGGCTTTTCAGGGTGGGGAGCCTCAGAAGTGAGCTTGTTGTCTTAGCAAGCCTTTCTCCATCTCACAGATTATCCATTCTCTTGTTAGAAATTAATTGACCCCTGTGGGACCTATCTTTAGAATCAAGCTAACCTTAAAAGAGCTAATGCCTCAATGATGCTGATTCTTGAAACGACAAAGCAAACAATTGTAAGAAAGATACAACTTTAACTCACCAACTGATGTTTCACATGCATTCACTTTAAACCTGGCTTTCTCCCAGCCAGCGAGGAAAGCATATTTTCCTAGAGCAGTGGGTTGATGGGGAGTACCTTGTTGCCATTGTCTCTGTCATTCAATTCCGAATCCCGGTTTATAATTGGTTTCTAGGAATCAAAAAAATAAATAACATTAGTAGAAGCATTTTACACTACATTTTTTTACATATATTATTAACTTTTTTAGTGCTATATAATATTTTAAGAAGTAATCATTAACTTTCCCAGGTTATAAATTTCAGGCCAAGGGATGCCAAAATAAGTACCAAGGTCACATTATTAGTAGAGAAAAGGGTTAACATAACTTGAGTTTTCTGAGACCAGAGACCAAAATTCATCTAATACAAAGTGGAGAATAAATGGAGAAGAGCTGAGTTTCTCTTTAATAATATATGTCTAAATAAGCCATCAATAATCCACTCCTACTAAAAGCAAAAAGAAATTTCTGTTTCTAGAAAAAGAACCGGTGATAATTCATCAACAAATATTTATTGAGCCCTTACCACGTGTCCAGTTATTTTCCCATTGCCCAAAGTCCTTGAGCTGATAACTTTGACAGCCTTTTTGTAAAGTCAAGTCCACTGTTCACTTAGAAAGAGAACCTGTGGAAAATGCCTGCTCCTTCAGAATCTGTGGGAATAAGTGGGGATATGTGTGAATATGTGCATTTTTAATGTGTATTGTGGCCAAATTCTTATGCATGGCAAAGCTTGAAAATCCTGGTTTACAAATCTTCGCTCAGATTCTTAAATAGTTTGAATTTATCCTTTTTTAAATTTCCAGTACACAAGGTAAATATGGACAGAGAAGTAAGTGCTACTTTTTTTATTATTAGCTTCGAAATAACATTTTCCTTGAAGTGATCTTTCTCTAATGCAGTGAAAGAATAGGCGCTGATAATTCAAGACCACAGAATCAAGTCACTAAGCACAGGAATATTTGGCCATGTATGTTAGCAAAATCTACGAGGGTGGCCCAATGTGAGATTTTCTCTTCGGCAGCTGTCCCATCAGTTTGTCTGACTAAAGTTTATGTCTATATTTGAATGACTCATCCTCTCCTTCTGCTCTGTTCGATGAATTGCTTGGTGGAATTTTGGCTAACTTGGACCATCACATGTCAAGGGACAAGTAATAGATGGTGTGTATGTATATTTCAAGATGAGCAGATGCAAATGTCTGAATTATTTGCTCTTTTAAGAAACTCCAGGATGATCTAATTTTTCCCACCACCTTAACTTTAAAACTATAACTCAAACTTTATATTCTTTCATATCAACTTTAACCTTTAAAAGTTCCAAAGAATTAAATGACATAGTAACAAGCATTGACAGAGAACCATAATGACAATATTCTGTGTATGTAAAAAGGAAAGATAATGTTTACCGAAAAAGCTTTTATAGTTTTGCTGGTGGCCATTGCTACTATCTGACCTGTGAATTCTGCCCTCTAGGATCCATTTCCCTGTGGTATGAGACCTTCTTTAAAATCCATGTAGAGAAAACAAGGCAAGAAGAACTTGGATCAAAAACTCATTAGCGTGTACACAGGCAAAATTCTTACAATCAATCTGAGACGGAAGTACCAGACTATTTAACAATTGTTTATTAATATTAATAATCTTCTGGTCATTTTTTTGCAATCTGAAATATGGCCTCTTTTCCATGTCAAAGTTCTAGTCATACATCAACCAGCCTCATCCTTTTTTTTTTTAGCTATATCTAATGGCATTGGTTTGAGTTCTATTTTATGTACAATCATTTTTTTTTATTTGAGATGCTGCAAGAACTGTCTTTATTCAAAATAATGAAATACATTTCCAAAGGGATGTGTTTTAGGCAAAGGAGAGAGAATTGTGTCGAAGGATGTGAATAAGTCACTGCAGCTTTGCTCTCGGAACTATGCTCATATCTTATGATTATTTTTATCTTCCTGTTTAAACAGACTCAGACTATTAAATTTGGATTCTATGCTTTAGAACTTTGAAGTCCCAAATGTTCTCTTACTGTTTTGCGAGAGGAGCCCACACTGTATATTTGGAAGAATATCACAAGTAAGCTTGATCTCAATAAATAAACATATTATAGCATATTATAATTGCAAGTAGATCTATTTATCCTATCCACTAAGTTGTGAGTTGCTGAAATAACTGTATCCTATTAATCTTCCAGGCGTTTCCTCTAGCATTCAATGAATATTCAATAAATATTTATTGAAGAAAAAAAATTTTATTTATTGATATTTAAATATCAAATATATTAAATTATGTTTATTGCACATCTAATATAATAAGTATTATTATTATATTAAAGTCATTTAATCCAATCCTGTGATAAATCATCAGTGGCCTTATTATGAGATGAAGGTTTTTCTGGATGAGATAGCGAATTCATGTTCAGAGCAAAACATCTATATAATCCATCTCGCATAATTTGCATCTTTATAAGTAAAGAAATAGATACTTAATTTAAAATCTTGGAAGGAAGGTCAAAAAGAGAATTCCTTGAGTAAAAGTCAGTGGTGTTATTAGTATAAAAAGTAAAACAAAGTAGTTCACTCATTCTGCATTGATTCTCAAATACCAGCTTTGAGAACTTTTCTGGAAAGCCTTGACAACATTATGATTCACGTACGATCCATTTGTTCATTTGACCTTCCCTCTTACTACATGTCGGGTGGTTTCCCAGGAACTGAAAATGTAGCCGTAAGCAAGACAGACAGGGTCCCTGCTCCCATGGGGTTTGAATTCCAATAGGGAGAATCAGAGAAATAAATGAAGAAAAATATTTCTGATAAGTGCATCAAGGAAAAAAAAACAAAAACATAGTGATATATAGAGTGTTACTTGGATCAGAAGAGAAAGACCACCTATCCAATGAGATTCTCAGAAAAACCATGAAGGCGACTTCAGCGCTCAGATCTGAAAGATGAGAACAAAGGACATTTGCTAAAAAGGAGGTGAAGAGGAAACAGCAAGTACAAATGCACTGACGAAGAAATGAACTTGGCAGAAATAGCGTCACTATGACTAAACCTTAGTGATCGGGAACAGATGGGCAATGGCCGGGGCACAAGGGCTTTATGGATTAAGAAAGGAAATTAGATTTTATACTAAAGGCAAGAGGACATTGGCAAGTTTTAAGCCATAGAATGACACGATCGTACTAATATTTTTGAAATCTCTCTCTTCATGTCAATGTTAAGGTCCAAACGGAACATCTAATAGCAATAATATTCTTTACTGTCGCTGGCTACTTTTCTAACCCGTAGCACATTAAGTGTAATTAGCACTTAATTTTCAAAAGCTGTCTTTGTATTTTATTTTTATTTTTAGTCATCATCATAATAGTTAATGTCATCTATCATTATTTGGCTGCCAAAAATTAGATTCTAAATAACTGGAACTATACTTCACTTTTGTCCTCTGGAATGTGGGCCTTAAATCCTTAACATTTTAATTTTATATGTGATACTTTTTTTGTCTGTCAATAGACATTAATATCTTATACAAATACAAAGTTGTATTCAACTAATATAACACATTTAAAGTTTTATGAAATTCTTTAATAATGATCGACCACTGAAAATACAAGGTTAACTTCACAAGTCTCCAAAGCTCATAGAAAGCAATTAATTTGAATTAAAAAAAAAAAAAATCTACAGGGCAATAGGTTATTTACTGATAAGAAGAAATATTATTAAATATTGGTTCTTTTTTGTTGAAAAATATATAAAGTTCCAAAGTAAAAGATACTGTTTATTTTCTGTATTTGTCTGTTTTTAATTTTAAAAAACTTCATCTTTTTTTATGGCTGAGAAGTGTTTCATTTTGGGGTAAATAATCAGAAGAGGAATTGCTGCATTAAATGGTAGTTCTTTTGTGACAACCTGGATGAAACCTGAGAGTATTATGCTAAGTGAAATAAGTCAGATGAAAATGAACAAAAATCATATAATTTCACTCATATGTGGAATCTAAAACAAAATGTAACAAGTGAACTAACAAAACAAACAAAAACAAACTCGTAGAGACAATAGAATGGTAGTTACCAGAGGGGAAGGGGAATGGGGGGAGAGCAAAGAGAGTAAAAGGGGTGAAACATATGGTAACAGAAGGAAACTAGACTTGGGGTAGTGAGCACGAAATAGAGTACATCCATGTGGAATGATAATGTGGGATATCTGAAAACTATATAATGTTATTAATCAATGTTACCCCAATATATTTAATTATCACTCTTATTATATTATAATAATTAATGCCATCTATCATTATTTGGCTGCCAAATAATTATATTATATTATATTATCACTCTTATTATATTATATTATCACTCTTTCAAAAAAAATGAAGCTTTAAACATATTAGAAGTATGCAAGAGCCAGGAAATGATACAGATATGGAAAGGAAAAGAAAATAATACTAGTAAATCAAAGAAATTTATCTTAAAAGCACAGATATCTAGATCACTGCACCCTATAACAGAAAGGAAAATATCAGGAGCCTTAGACAGTCAAAGAGAAAAGAGATTCCGGGATATACGTTTTGACTAACAGGTGATATATTAATTAATCATCATTCTCCAAAGAAACAAAACCAACAGAGACACAGAACCAATATATACGTGGAGCCTGACAAGTCCCTAGATCTTCAGTTGGTAAACTGGAGATCCAAGAAAACCAATGTTTTAGTTCAAATCTGAAGACAAGAAAAAACTAATGTTCCAACCCAAAGGTAGTCAGACAACAGAAATTCTCTCTTTGAAAGGGGTGGTGGGACTGCCTTTTCATACTAATCAAGCCTTCAACTGATTGAACAAGGCACACACTCTGGAGAGGGTAATCTGCTTTACTGGGTCTACCAACTTAAATGTTAAGCTCATCCAAATACTCCCTCACCGAAACACTCAGAATAATGTTTAACCAAATATCTGAGCACTCCATGATCCAGTTAAGTCGACATATAAAATTAACCATCACAAATAATAATGCACTTTTTAAAGCTTGGGCCAGGATTTATTTACCCATTCATCCTACTAATGTTTATTGATCCCCTGATAAACATCAGGTCTACTCTAGATGCAGGGATCCAATGAGATGTGAGAAGTAATCTCTGACTTCAGTGGATTCATGGCCCTTGGGAAAGAAGATAGTACATACATAAACTAAACACAGTAAGACAGTTACCAAAGGGAATTGGTCATAAGCACTAAGTAGGTATTCAAGAGTTTTAACTCTAATATTTAGAGCATGGTAATGAGACTCCCGGCAAAGAGGAGATAAGGGTGTGTCCTATCTAAAGAAATGTATAGCATTAGAAAGGACACCAAGGGAAATGCCAGTGAACTGGGGAACCAGGAGAAGCCTGAGTGGTTGGGAGAAGCCCAAGTGAGAGTGGAAGTTATGTCATAAAAGACTTTGCAGGCACTGAGTATTAGTCTCCATTACCACCTGCCAAGTACAGAGGTTTTACTAGATGGAAGAGAACTCAACAGTTCGCAAAGAATCTTATCCCAATTTGGGAAAACTTCAGCTAGCTTTCTTGAGTTTAGCCCATATCTTTTTTTGCAGTTACCAACTATAAACACTTATTCTACCCTCTATGATTTGTTCTGTCAAACATTTAACATTCAAATTATATTATCACTCTTTGTTCAATGCCCATTAACGTAGTACCTGTCACGTCAGATAATATCGTGCAATGAGTTGGTAGATTACGGTGGACAGAACAGATGTGGCCCATTCCTTATGAAGCTGAAAGTCTCCTAGGTAGAGAGTCATAAATGAAAATGAATGATTTTTAAATGCGATTAGTGCAATGAATGTGAAGTATAGACTACTTGATTGTCAAAGCTAAAGCCAAAATCATCCCCAGACTAAGAAATCCCAGAGAAACCTATGGAAATCTTAACCTGTTTTATCTTGGAGAATCAGTGACATAATATCTAAACCAACTTACAGGCCCGCTTTAAAGTACACATAAACCCCTGGTCTCACCCAGGCATAGACCTATTACTTTAACTGTCATCTTCACCTGAAAACAAGAAATAAATTTTTTTCTTGACTTCATGATCTAACTCATTCACACATTGTTTCTATCACTAATTTAACCACCCTTTTCAGCATTGTTTTTTATTTGACTTAGAAATTAGACCTTGAGACTATGCTGTCAAAATCCAAGAAATGATATAAGGAATGAGAATAAGGTTTATCATAGTTTTCTATCTGTAGGCAATTAGGTTTTTATAGCATCTTCTTATAACTAAATGGGAAACATACATCTTGTGACTGAAATGAGATGAACTCATTTTCTTACCTGAAGACCAAGCTGTTTTCATCATACCAACTGCACCCAGAGGCTCCCAATACTCCCAATCTCAAATAGGAAGCAACAGATGTGTGCCTCCAGTCTTCGGTGAATTACCACCAAAAAGGTTATAATATCGAAATGACAGGGGGAATAAAAGAAACCTGGAAGCTGAAAACTGGTTCACATCCACTGAACACTGGCCCAAATCTTCTGGTTGGCCCTTGTATTAAAAACATTTGCAAGCTGCTGTAATTACAGTCCCAATTTATTGAGGCCTTGTACTTACTGTCGGGTCTTCTCACTAACTTTCTCTCCTAGTCCTCCTGCTGTAGTTGGATCCCAGCCATTACTTTTCACTGTCCCACATTAATCACACACCTGCTTCAAACTGCCTGGTCCACAGATCACTCTGCGGACATCCATGCTCTTCACAGCATCCATGCTCGCAGGTGATGAGACTAAGGTCCTTTACAACTCCTGGCTTGCTAGGATCCTCTGTATCATTACTGCAGCAAGAAAAAATAAAGGCAGACTAGGAGACTAATGTTTGGCAGTGAAAGCTTTTAACAGAGAAAAAGCTTTTACACAGTGAATCATAATAGATAAAACATTGAACAGCCAACTTTGGCTCTAATTTTGCATTTATATATCACCTATTTTAAGAATACCTTGACATTTTACTATCCTAGAAATTCAAGGTTTTAATTCTAAAATGAGAAAACTCAAATACAGCCAACAGTTAATTTCAATGAACTTTGTTTAATAGTAGTTCTTGGGAATAAACACATATTAATCCATTCATCCACGAGCCATTCATGTATTAACGCACTCAACAAATAACGTATTTAGAATCAATTATCAGTAAGATTCTTCTCATTGGAGCCCCAAACCTGTGAGGAAAGATCATATAACGTATTTTTTTGAGAACTTTAGGAGTGGAATAAATACTACCTATTTCTGGAATCAAACAAACAACAAGGTTATTATAGTTTTATAATTTCATTTATTCATTTATTTATTCATTCGTTCACTCATTCAATGAACATATGTTGAAAATCTACTATCTATTTTGGATGAATCTTAGTTCCTACAGAGAGGAATAATTACCTCAGTAGGTTATTTCTGTAAGAACTAGAGTTTAGCATGGATGGCTTGCTCATGAAATGTGGGGACAGAATAGATTGGTCACTTTGCCAAGAAGCGGAAACTTTCTCCTTATGCATTTGGGAAACACTGCAGATTTTTATGAATGAAAAGGAGGTAATTCATTCAGAAGAGATTTTATGTATCTGTCAACATGTAGATTAAAAGCCTAACTATAGCCTAGTTGTGTAGATTGAAGAGTCACCATTAGATAGGCAAATATAAATCTGTTAAGGGTTCAAAGTACTAGGCAATAAAACCTAATATTCACATAGCACTTAGCACACATCTAAACACAACACATAAATTGGTTTTCAAAGATTACACTCACAGATTCAATCCTTGCAATGATCATGAGAGGAAGCTACAATTTCTTCCCCATTTTACAGGTGAAGAATCTAAGATAAGAGAAGTAAAAAAAAAAAAAAATTCCAAGCCTCTAAGCCACTAAATAGTAAGTGCTAGATTCAAAATCCAGGTACTGCAAAATCCATGGATTAACTATTACACTAAATGGTATTATAGTTACTGCTATCAAATCTTTATTGTAGCAATTCTTGCTCACAGTAACATCAAACTGCACAGAAGAATAATAACGAAGTTCCGAAACTCTCCTCTTTTTCTTCCCTAATTCCATGCTCTACAGAGCTCTTTTAATATTTATTGTTTGATCTTATGGTGGTTCCCTTCATAACTTTATATAATATGCTTATTGACACTTTTTAATATAAATAAGACCTATTTTCTTGTTGCTATGATTTGACGATTTAGCTTAAATGCTCTCTGACCCTTGATCGTTGTCTTATCGCTCTTAGTTTTCTGATTGGCCCTTTATGACAGCAGTAATATACTCAAATCCCTACGTCTTATTCTATAGGATTTTTATAGTATCAGTTGGCCCTTCCCCACTTCTTGCGATGAAGTCATCACTACCCTTGCTCCTGCCTTACAAATATTCTTCACAGTCCCCTCCCTCTCTCATCGCTCACTTTGCAAGTGAATTTTGTTACGTAGTTCTAACTTTATTAACTTTAACACTGTGTTCTACACCCACAACCACGTTGACCGTACTTTGTCCATAGACTGAATCTAGAGATTATAAATAGCCACACTATTATGATGATGCTGGTAATTTTATCGCTGCCTCAAACACTGCATTAGAATTACAGATTTATCTCAGAAATTTAATGTTGAGACCTCTGTGAAAGCTGAAAGAGATGTTCCTAGGATCAAGGTCAAGTTGATTTTATTTTATGATACGAACTCATATCACATTTTAATTTGCTTCTACATAGACTGTGACTTTTTTTGTACATTTGACTTCTATCATTTCTAATTTTCTATTTCTTTCCTTGCCCTTCCTTTCTTCTTTTGTTCCTCTCTCTCTCTTTATTCCTTTCTCCTTTCTTCCTTCTTTCCTTTCTCCACTCCTTCTGTCTCTTTTCTGAGAACCTTGATACTATCCCATGATTTTCCTAACATTTTTGTTCAGAAAAATGGAAGTTGGTTCAGGACTTTCTCAGGCAATTAGAGTTTCCCCTCTCACTCCTTTTCTGCTAATAATCTGGGGGCTCCAGGATGATCAGAGCATGGAAGAGAGGATATATGCTGGTCCTCCGTCTAGTCTGCCCTTGCTGACATCAGCTGGGATGACAGAGGCCTATCTGGTCCTCCGCCCAGCATCTCATTGGCCAGTTTCCTGCTGTGTTTACCAGAGACATTCAGCCCTTCTCTTGCTGCATTCTGTGGTCAGGAAAACTTGGCAGTGCTGCTGAAGTAAGTCTTAAAATATCTTTACACCCCATCATACTCTGCTATTCCTGGGACAGGCATGAAAGACTCTCTGAGGGATTTAGATAGAGATGCTATAAACATTTCTTCCATTTTTAAGTTCTCTAAACTCTGTGCTATCAAGTGAGTTTTACCAAACATTAAACCTACACATTTCCTAAAGCAACACTGGCCAATCAAAAATATTTTCAAAATTAAACTTGATCAAACTGATGAAGCTTCCTGGTTTAATTTCAGAATTAAAGTTGTTTTGAATTTCACCCTCAATTCAAATGCTTAAAGCTGAAATCAGTTAAAGACATCCTTGTCTATTAATTCTAACTTCCGTCCATCCTCCTCATGTATCAGGGCACTGGAACCCATGCTGTGTTTCTGTCACGACTCTCTTCTCTGTGAAAAAAACAAGGCCTTTTGGAGGATGACTGAGGAGGCAGCTAGGTTTCCAGGAGCTGCACCCTGGTGGCTTTCAAAGTCCCTTCAGTTTAGCGCTCAGCCCCCAGGGACCTGCATGTTTTGTTGTCTCTCATTTGCTCTCTTATCTCATTGAAAGAGCATTGTGGGCGCCGCGATTACGTATAAATTGATGTTCTAACAGTTTCCATGAAAGTTTAAAGAATCTTTTCAAAAGAAGAAAATGCTCGTTAGCAGGTATTCCGTAAATTTTTGAAGTGAAGAGAAAGATGAATCTTCAAAACACCTGTTTTATGCTAAAAAATATCAAGAACATATTTTATTATTGCTATACATTGCCACACAATAGTCCTTTTGTAATAAATCCCTGGGGGAATCCTGAAGGATTTTTAAGTAGAATATGTTCTTATGTCTCGGAATCATCAAGATCAAAATACAGGAAGAGTGCTGGCTACACAATCTTACAAAACCCTCTAACGTTTTAACGCTTTGATTGATTAGTCCGATATGACTTTGTTTCAAGCTTCATGGGTCCATTGCCCATGAATCAGATTTAATAAATATAATTTCACTTGAAAATATTAAGTACCGTAAATTTTTACCTTGATGATTTTTAACAAAGTGCCTCCATAAAAATTTCTGACAGTTTTCATGAGCAGCGATCATTGAACAAAAGTGTTTTCTGGATGTAATATACCACATCCAATTTACTTAAAATTATATTTTGAGAGGTTTTCTCAGTTCGTCTTTAATACAAGATGAAAAGGTGACTAGGCAATGACCAAAGTTTTTTAATATGTCTTAAAAAATAACGGCCGAAAAGAAAAATCAATAAAGACAATTTATTTTCTAAAAATGGAAATAAGGTTTAAAAACTAAGAGAACAGATCTATTTTGAGAAATATACATTTGATAACTACATAGCCTATGGGTAAAAAGAACATGAATTAAATAGAAATTTAAGGAATCAATTATCATCCTTAGTGCTTAATGCAACCCAGAAGAATTTCAAAAAAATTTCTTGAAAATTTTCACAATTTATTTAAGAATCAGGTTAATCACTGCTAGATAAATGAAGTAGCACAAAGAGATTTGTCTTAACATAAAAATGTAGTTACTGAAAAATTTACATATAATACATTTTTGAGAAGATAAGAATAATGATTTATATGCAATTATACAATCTAATATTTAGAAAGTCAGCAAACAGAAAAACTGACAGTTCCGGAAACAAGTTTGTTGTACTGTGAGGTATCTATGATGGTTAATTTAATGTGTCAAATTGACTGGGCCATGGGTTGCCCAGATATTTGATTAAATATTGTTGTGATTGTTTCCATGAGGTGATTTTTGGACGAGGAAAACAAACATTGGAATCAATTGAGTAAAAGAGATTGCCCTCCCTATCACGGGTGGACCATATTCAATCAGTTGAAGGCCTGAATAAGACAAAAAGGCTAACTCCCTCTACCCCAAGTAAAAAAGAAAGGCTCTTTCCTGACAGCCTTTGGACTAGGGCAGAAGTCTTTGGCCTGACTTCAGACTCGAATTAAAGCACCGGCTCTCCCTAGGTCTCAAATCTGCCAGCCTTTGGACTGAAACACCACCATCAGCTCTCTTGGCTCTCAGGTCTTTGGACTTGAACTGGAACTACACCATCAGCTCTTCTCAGTCTCCAGCTGGGCAGTTCATTTTGCAGATCTTGAGATTTGTCTGCCTCCATAATCACATGAGCTAATCCTCTCTATATAAATTGGATAGATAGATAGATAGATAGATAGATAGATAGATAGATAGATAGATAAATAATAGATAGATAGATAGATAGATAGATAGATAGATAGATAGATAGATAGATAGATAGATATGTATCCTTTCTCTGGAGAACCTTGACTAATACAGCTCCTATTCCCAAGTGTTTACCCTATGAAACTTTACATCTTCATGATTTTAAAATAATGTCCAATTCCATTTGGCATTTACTTAAATTAATATTTGTTATAGGCAAAGCAAATTTGTGGAAAGAGAGTTTGTTTTAAAGCCAGATTTAAATTCCAGTCCTTGCTCTGCCACTAACAACGTGTGTGATCCTGGGCAGATTATTCTACCACTCTGAAAAACGTGTTTCTTTATTTATAAAAGAGACATAAAAATAACTTTTAAAAAACCCTCCAGGGTTGTATAGCTTAAATGGACAATGTATGCATATGTAATAGAACTTCATATATGGCAGCAAAAGATAGGATATCTCTCTGGGTCCTGTCGGCACAGCACCTGATCGAATGGTCTACCTTTAGCCACTAAAAAGGATAAAGGACAAAAATTTGTGGAAATTTATTTGGCCCCAAACTCTACTGCATTTCTACATCTGTTAATCTGCTGAGGTGCCGAGCAAACCTGACTTGGAGATAGATTAGACAATATCAATGGGCTCTGTTCTAGCAAGCAGATCCTTATAAGGCCCTTTATGTTCTTTTCCTGATTAAGACAGAAAAATTGAGCTAAAGAAAAGATAAAATTTTCTTTATCTATAACAAGTGATGAACCTATTGGCTTATTTCTCCTTCTGTCCCCTTTTCTCCACAGTCTGGGCCCTGAGATAAGGGGAGAATATTCAAGAGAAAGTCATGGAAAAGATCCCAGGAGCAGTGGGCTGTGTGATGTCGAGCTCCTCTCTTGGGAAGAAATTTAAAGGGCAGAGAAAAATCCAGAATGATGAATGAGGCTGTGTGTGTGTTATAATCGGTATCTAATATATGTTTTATCTGGAGTGGATTACTTTTTAATACCCATTCCTCTATAGGAAAACTGTTTTCATAATAATTATGAAATAAAATTATTAAAAATAATAGCCTGATAGTAATTTTGCATACATAATTATGTTAATAAAGGTAAAATAAAAGAAAATAAAATAATTTTTAATATAAAAACAATAAAGCACAACTATGTATTTAGCAGACTTTATATCTAATTAACAGTTTAAACCTTGATCTTTAGGGGGCGGTTCTATATAAACTATGTAAAAAATTGCCCATTAACTTTATTAGCTAATATTAGTGAAACCTACACTATGGTGGAATGTACAGTAATTTTTGCTAATGTAAGCAAAAAAGCACAACTACTAAATCATACTGCTGTGATATTTTATTTCTCTTTAGGAGAAAAACTAATAATTAATAACGAATAAATTTAAATTTCATTTTCATGTATGCGAAATTAATATAAATTTCATTCATGTGAAAGTTACGTATTGTTTACATTCAGTAAAATATTTCATGTACAAATTAAAATTTGCCTTTCTCAAACAAAAATATTGTACCTTACAGTTTATACTGTCTTTCATTTCAAATACAATATAAACTTCATTTGCTGTATAGATTAGACTGAGAAATTGAAATAACTCAACTTCTCTGTATAATCACTGTGCAAGAATTATTTATTTTGGATCAACTGTTTAAATGTAGGACTAGGTAATTGTATACGGGTTGGAGATAAAAAACTATGCCCAAAATAAACTCAAATGATTCTGAATCGTTATAAATTTATTCTCAAAAGAAACACCCATAGCTTGTCCACATGTGTTGGGAACTGCAAATTAGAGGTTCCCTGAATTAACTTCTATGTAAAATACAATGGATATTAAAAATACTCCTAATAATGGCTAAATGAATGTTTATGTGTATATTACCAATAACCAAAATTAACTCCAAAGATGGTGTAGAATTTAGACTGATAAAAGACATTTTCAGGAAAGCATTAGTTTATTGCTGATATTTATTAGTCCCTCTCTTCACCCAGACACATGGTGATAATAAGATAGTAGGCCGATTACTTGGTTATATTATTGTTTATAAGTCGGCTACAGATAATACAGACCCTTCATTGCTTCAGGTCATCTCTACTTCTGCACCGTTAACATGCCAATGGTTACAGTGCATGTAATTGAATTTCAAATATTTTGGCAAAAGCAGTGGTATCTTGGTGTTCGTTCAAATCTACATCCCAGTGATGATTCGTTAATATTCGATTTATCTTAATAAAGTGCGCACCTTCCACAAGAAGGCGATTGATTACAGACTCAAATCAGAAATCCACATTCCAGAGGTGGCCATGACAGGCATGTCAACCAGCTTCCTCTCTGCTCAGCATCAGTGGGCTGTTAATTTAGCAGGATGGTTTCTAGAAACATTATTCCCTTATGAAAGGAGTAATGTTCAAGAAGTGAGTGTTATCCATCGAAGCCATCCTGGCACGAACTTTGTCTCAGAATTCAGAACACCCAAGAGAGCAAGCTTTTCAATGTGCGTCCTAGACTTAAGGAAGACTTCGGCATGTAGCCCTGCATCAAGCCATTTTTACAGGATTGTGTTCCCTTAGCTGACTGGGCATAGATGATGTCTGTTCCTTACTATTGTCCCTCCTTGCTCTCCCAGAGCTTATGTGCAAGCTGCTCTTGAGAGAGCTGAGCCTTCGGCGAGCTTGTGGGACTGATCGCACTACGGCATTTGGGTCTGCTTGCTAATAGCTGCTTGTAATTGTAATAAAATTCTAAAGTCTTGCTTTAACTCTAACAGATCACCTAGTAGCAAGGGGTGGGCAAGGTGCTTTCACTTGCCTTTAACTACAGGAAGTTAGTAAAGCCTAATAATTGAGAAAGGCAAAATTAGCTTAAGACAGTTAGAAACTCTGTGTGTGTATGTGTGTGTGTGTGTGTGTAGAAAGTGATGACTATTGAGTAAAATAGGCTAGAATTTTCTTTCCTAAAATGACTTATTTTAAGAAGGGGTGGGCCACAGGGAAGAGACTAAGGACTAAAGTTCCCTAGTTAAATATATTTCAATTTGATAAAACCAATACTCATTGACTCCTTTATCTAGAAACAGCTAATAGAACTCTGGCATCTTCACCAAATATTTCTTGGGACACACAAAATGTAGTTAGTAATTGTTTATTGTTCTACTTCACCTCCTGACATTTTTTCGCCCATCTGGAGAAGTGGAAGAACTTTCAAGAAACTGTTCCCTTTTTTAAAATTTGTTTTAAAATCAAAAGAGAATGAATTGATGCATTCACAATTACATTTTGAAAAGTATATTGCAGTTTATAAAGGAAAAATAAAAGTGGCTTCTCACTGCTCTTCACCAGCGATGTGCCACTTCCTCTTGTTAATAGTTTATGATTTCAAAACTTTGTCTATTAATTTACATAAATACATATGTACATATACTAATATATGTTTTCAAAATAGCAATGAAATTTTCATACACGATAGTGCTAGACAACGTTTCAAACCTTATTCTCTCTAGTTGCAATATTGTTTATTCTGTCGTGTAGTAGTTTCTTAGTTTCTAGGACTCCTTATAGGCACAAGTATATTTGCAGTGTCTTTCAGGTAAGATGTGGCCCCGAGGGGGCAGGAGACATCTATTGTTTTCAGATGGAAGATTTAAGAGCTGTCTGCAAGCCACCATGCTCTCTCTCTCACAAGGTAATGCTCCAGGTCGGTGGCCGCTCTATCTGCCTGGATCCTGGGTGGGGAGCTACAGGACAGAGTCCCCAGTGAAACTGAGAGGGGCATGTCTGAGCAAGAAATAACCTTGTGTTTTAAGTCACTGAGAGTGTGCAGTGGTGAATAACTCCAGTACACTCCGGCATTTGTCAACTAACAGAAATAGTAAAATAATGTACGATTATTTTAACTCATTTATTTCCCTAATAATGGAGTTGGTATCACCTTGAATAGTTCACGTAAATAAAATGTGACAATAGACAATCTTACATTTGTTTCTTACATTTCCATAACCAAGGCAGATTTTGTATAGTCAGTTTTGATAGAAATTGCCAAAAGTTTTCTCTTAAAAAGCTGTAACTAATTATATTACTAAAAATAGTCATGGGAATACACATTGACTCATACTGTAGCCAATACTGGAAATGATCTATCAATTATTCAATTTGTGTAGGATTTGATGAGCTGAAAATATCTACCACTGTTGTTTAATTTACATTTTCTGATTATTGATTTGATTTGACTGTATTTTTATGTGTATAAGCTCTTTGTATTTACTCTGAATTGCCTGTCCATATCCTGTGTTCAACTGTGGATTATTTTGTTTTTTTCATATAGATCTTTAGGGGCTTTTATAAGTTAGATATCCTTATACTGGATATGTTGTGTATGTTACAAATATGTTCTCCTAGTTTATCTTTTACCTTTTAATTTCATTTCTGACATCTGTCTCTTATTACACAGATTTAACTTTCATGTAGTAAAATCTCTCTTCCTGATAGATATGGAATCTAGAACTTGTTGGGTTTAAGAAGTTTTTACCCCAGCCAGCAAAGCATTATAAAATGAGTTATATTTTATTATAACTTAAATTATTTATAAAATGCCATTAGAGTATTAGGGATTTATGTTTAATTCTTAAATTCATCTAGAATTTATTTCAGTGAATGGTATATAGTAGTAACTTAAATATATTTTTTGTTCAAATGAATGAGCAATTATGCACACGTGACCTGTTGAATAATTTGCTTCCCCCCACCCCTGCCCACATTCTACATTCATTCTATGTTTAATCCTCATATACACTTCACTCTATTTCTGCCCTTTATTCTTTCGTTTCTCTCTCCTCTAATATATCCTTTCGTCCATTAGGACACTATTGTCATTATTGGACTTCAATGGTATATTTTAAAATTTGGTAGAGCAAATTCTCACCTATTGTTCATTTTCAAATCGTATTGCCTATTCACCTAGTT